>NW_027077798.1:0-300000 GCF_963930625.1 Muntiacus reevesi
AAACAGTCACGCAGAGGCTAGTTACTCTAAGCTAATCCCTAAGACATTTATTGACTGATTTCTAGCTTCTCTTCTTTAACCTTTTTTATCTACAGTAATCCTGTGTGTTCCTTTTAGTTAGGGATTCATTTTTAGACTATCCTGACTCTTCCACTACTTTCCATTTTTGGGTCTGATACACTTACAGATGTGCCAAGTGCTTCCTGAATACTATAGAACATATTTTATATTTAAAATACTTCCATGCTTATGTATTGAGTCAATGATTTTAAGTTTATTTGTTACACATTTCAATGTAAAAGTCAATGTGTGAACTAACATATTCACGACTTGGAAAAGTTGGCTTTTTTTTGCTGTGTGTTTTAACTCCTCACCCGACCAAAGGTCATAGAGAGGTCTATTGTTTTTCTAAAATGGTTATAGTGTTGTTTATTTTCTGGTAATTGAATTAGGGTGTGAGTTGCAAAGCCTGTGTTTCTGTTCATTTCATTCCATCTGTTCGGGTTTCTTTCTCTCTCCTGAGTCAGACAGTAATTTCCCATTGGTTGTCTAGTTACCAAGGTTGGTGTCCATGCATCCGTGCTGGTCTCTCCATACATGTCCGGGTGTCCTGTGAAACACGAAGCTTAATTTATTTGGAAATGACCTAGCTGTTCAATACACTGTCATCACTCAGTTGAGCAGAGGAAGAGAAATTCAAGTGACAAAACTCCAGAGAAGCTAGTGTCAGAGCGCCCCGGCGTGGCATGCGTGCAGGGGGTTGGGGGGAGGGGGCGGTGCGCGGAGCGCGGAGGTCTCAGCTGTCCTCCCACCATGGGCCTCTCCAGGTCCGCCGCTGCTCAGTGGCCTCCCCCCGCCCCCATCGCTTTGGCTGCTCAGGGCCGCGTGGTTTCTGCAGCTGCCCGGCATCCTGCCCGAGGCCCCCCCTGCCCACACGCTGTCTTCCAGTCTCTCTCTGAACCCTCGACTCTTTCTGCCTCTGTCTCACCTGGCGTGGGTCCGTGCGAGTGCCTGTCCGTGTCCCTGGCTGTCGCTCGTCTGCTCTCCCAGGTAGGTCCTCTGCTGGGCCCGCGGCGTGGGGGCAGGGCGGGCCTCGGTAGGGCGAAAAGACGGGGCTGAGGTTCTCAAGGGGGTTTGCGCAGCCGGCAGGACGGGCGCCTGGGGCCCCGGCTGGGCTGCCCCTAAGCCCCAGGAGGCTCCGGGGACCGCGGACCCGGGCCGAAGCCCCGCTCCTCCGGAGCCACCTGACCCTGAGCAGCGAACGGGATGGTGGGTGACAGGGGGTGAGGGGGCACCGAGATGTCCTCGCTGCTCTCCCCATCCCCCCTCCCCCCACCCCAGGTTCCGCAGGCACGCCAGGCCCCGTCCGGCCTGGCCAGACTGGTGCTTGCCTGGGCTCGCGGTGTGCGGAGCAGGGGCGCCCTCCGCTGGCCGCCGAGCTGCAGGCTCTGGCCGGCCGGAGTCCAATCGCGCGTCGTGCGGCTCAAGTGCAGCGCGAGCCCGCTCGAGAACTGCAGCCCTAGGCCCGACCTGCAGGTCAGACCGCAAGGGAGCCGCAACGCGGGGCTCTTGCAGCGACTGGCAGCCGCCTCGGTCTAAGGCCATACCACCCTGAACGTGCCCTCTCTCCTCTGATCTGGGAAACTGAGCAGGGTCGGGCCTGGTCAGTACTTGGATGGGAGACCGCCTAGTAGTTAGGCGATTTTTTTTGATTTTTCTGAATGCCTACTTCAGAAAGTTAGAATCGGATGACTTCACACAGTAAAACGAATCATATTTTCATACATAATCTTAAGAATCCAGCAGCTGGTCATTCTTTTTCCTGTCCTAACACAGCTAACTGGAAGTCAGTTGCAGTAAGTTCTACTGACTTAAGACCCTCATCCCTAACGGAAGGTATATAAGAAAACCCATAATATATCTAAATAAACATGAAAGATAGAACGATGAGAAAAAAAAAAAAATTCTCAGTGACATCTTAGTTGGTACATGAAACACGATGATTATGAAAGCACAACCCATAATCAAGTCCAGGCCATGGAAGCCTGTGACTTTCACTGAGTGTTGACTTCCCTTTCAGCTGAGGTTGTAAAGAGTGCTTTGTAAAATCCTGAGGTTTGAAGCACTTGTAAACTCCTGAAGAGACTGCAATCAGAAGGCTTTCTAGATTATCCTGACGCTGTGGTGAGCTCATGCAATACATTCTGCAGAGGTCGGAAGACAGACATGTTGGGAAGTGGGGATGACTTCTACTGCACTTAGGGAGAAAGGGCATGTACAAGTGGAGAAGCAACACCACAGTGACGGAATCTTTAAAGACTCCATACATGGAGAAGGAAATGGCAACCCACTCCAGTATTCTTGCCTGGAAAAATCCATGGACAGAGGAGTCTGGCAGGCTGAAGTCCACGGGATTCCATGACTGATCGTGTGTGCACGAGGGTGGAGGGAGACGGGTTGGTAGCAAGAAACTGGTAGAAGTAAAAAATAAGAAAAAATATAAAATAAAGACTCGATAAATATGACAACGACTGGTAGGAATAAACCTTCAGAAGTGCCTTCTCAGACCTCCCGTCAGAAGCACAAGCGTAATAAAGACACTGAGTTTTCACGGTCTCACACAAATTTAGACTGGCTTATGACAATGGGCAGAGAGGTGCCTCTAAGACTTCGGGGCTGGGCTTTACTGGAGGATGCACATCGATTGAGTGCATGGCTATGTGTTATGGAAATATGTCTTACTGGAAGGGCGAAGGCATCTTCTTGAAGAACACAGCAAATAACACTACAAATTCAAGGAACTTGGCTACAGTGACAATAGCTGATTTCATGTTGGCTACTGCTTGGCAGAGTTGGGTTCGCCTCTCCCATTAAGTACCTCAGTGGCCAGCTGTGAATGTAGCCATTAGTTTCTCACTTAGAAACCGAAACTAATACTTGCCATGTGCACTAGCGCAAGAAGAGTGAAAGCTCCGTGGAGAAGCAAGTCAGACAGACATGCTTCTGTTTTCTCACAGAAGCTGCTTATGACCGGCCCTGTTCACAGACAGATTGCTAATGCCAAATTGATAGACAGTTATGCAGATATTCTTTAACAACTGAGCGACCAGGGAAGCCCTACTAGCTCAGTTGGTAAAGAATCTGCCTGCAACGCAGGAGACCCCGCTTTCAGTCCTGGGTTGGGAAGATCTCCTGGAGAAGGGATAGGCTACCCACTCCAGTATTCTGGCCTAGAGAATTCCACGGACTCTATAGTCCATGGGGCCACAAAGAGTCAGGCACGAACTGAGCCACTTTCACCTGCACATGCGGATATTACTTAGAAAAAGAAATGTGGTAACAGATCTAGCACCTCTGTCAAGCTCATGAGTGAGTACTATAAATATACAGAATCAGCTTTGTCCTGCATAGTTATTACCATCCTGTATTTGCTTTGAGAGTAGTTGAGCTAGTCTTGTGAAAGAGGAATGATTCTTTACCAACTGAGCCACAAGGAAAGCCCACTAATACTGGAGTGGGTAGCCTATCCCTTCTCCAGCGGATCTTCCTGACCCAGGAACTGAACCAGGGTCTCCTGCCGAGAGTAACACATATTGGGTAAAAATCGGTGAGGGAGCATAACTATGGACGTTTTTTGGTAAACTCAGTTTTCCTTGTCCAGATGGCTAGCGAAGGAGAAATAATCGTTGGCATGCATTTAAAAAATTCTTCTGATACTATATATAAAATTTACCAGTTCTCTGCAGAAGTCTTTAATGAAGCACAGATATTGTCATTAGAATGCTTTGGTCATATCCGTCATATCCACATTTATTTTTAAAAGTCACATAGTGTGGCCTCAAATACTTGAAGACACGACAAAAGGTTTCTTTGGTCTTCATTCTAAACTGGATCGTGAGAAGGCAGTGGATCAGCATAATGCTGGAGCTCAAGATTTTTTGGCAAAAACTTGACTAGTCTGTTTAATGATATGGATGAATGAGTTAAGGGTGGCAGCACGAAACAGAAGGCCATGCTAGAAGTACACAAGACCTTGTTTGGTAAGTCCAAACATGACTTTTTCTTTCAATTGAAAGATAGTTGCTTTACAGAATTTTGTTGCCTAACATCAGCATGAATGAGCCACAGGTATACATATGTCTCCTCCCTCCAGAACCTCTCTCCCATTTCCCTCCCCATTCCACCCCTGGCTTGTTGCAGAGCCCCGGTTTTAGTCCCCTGAGTCTTACAGCAAATTTCATTGGCATCTGTTTTTACGTATGGTAATATATTTTCATGTTACTCTGCATTCATCTCACCCTCTCCTTCCAACCCCCTGCCCATGTCCATAAGTCTGTTCTCTACATCTGTGACTCCCTGGCTGCCCTGCAAATAATTTCATCAGTACCACCTTTAGTTCAAGCATTTTTTTTTTCCACCAATCATTTCTTATTTTATTCCAGTCTTACTCTCTTTAGTGTGAGACTGATTTCCAAGCTGATATGAAAGTATTATTCTCACCATGGAAAATTTGGAAGATGCAAACATGAAAAATTTAAAAAGTCACGCAGAGGCTAGTAACTATAAGCTAACCCCTCAAACATTTATTGACTGATTTCTAGTTTCTATTCTTTTACCTTTTTTATCTACAATAATCCTGTGTATTCCTTTTAGTTAGGGATTCATTTTTAGACTATCCTGACTCTTCAACTAAATTCCAGTTTTGGGTCTCATACAGTGAGACATGTGCCAAATGCTTCCTGAATACTATAGAACATATTTTATGTTTAAAATACTTCCATGCTTATGTAGTGAGTCAATGATTTTAAGTTTATTTGTTACACATTTCAATGTAAAATTCAATGTGTGAACTAACATATTCCCGATTTGGAAAAGGTGGCTTTTTTTGTCGTGTGCTAGAACTCCTCACCCGACCAAAGGTCATGGAGAGGTCTATTGTTTTTCTAAAATGGTTATAGTGTTGTTTTCTTTCTTTTTTTTTTGTAATTGAATTAGGGTGTGAGTTGCAAAGTTTGTGTTTCGGTTCATTTCATTCCATTTGTTTGGGTTTCTTTCTCTCTCCTGAGTCAGACACTAATTTCCCATTGGTTGTCCAGTTACGAAGGTTGGTGTCCATGCATCCATGCTGGTCTCTGCATTCATGTCCGGGTGTCCTGTGAAACACTAAGCTTAATTTATTTGGAAATGACCTAGCTGTTAAATACACTGTCATCACTCAGTTGAGCACAAGGATAGAAATTCAGGTGACCACACTCCGGAGAAACTAGACCACACTCTGACCACACTCAGAGCGCCCGGGCCTGGCGTGCGTGCAGGGGGTTGGGAGAATGGGGGCGGGTGCGGAGCGAGGAGATCTCAGGTGCCCTCGCACCCTGGGCCTCTCCAGGCCCGCCCCTACTCAGCGGCTTCCCCCTGCCCCCATCGCATTCGCTGCTCAGGGCCGGGTGGCCTCTGCAGCTGCCCGGCATCCTGCCCGAGTCCCCCCCTGCCCACAAACTGTCTTCGAGTCTCTCTCTGAAACCTCGTCTCTTTCTGCCTCTGTCTCACCTGGCGTGGGTGCGTGCGAGTGCCTGTCCGTGTGCCTGGCTTTCGCTCCTCTGCTCTCTCAGGAAAGACTTTTGCTGGGCCGGCAGAGTGGGGGCAGGGCGGGTCTCGGTAGGGCGAAAAGGCGGGGCTGAGGCACTCCAGGGGGTTTGCGCAGCGGGCAGGATGTGCGCCTGGGGCCCCGGCTGGGCTGCCTCTAAGCCCGCAGGAGGCTCCGGGGACCGCGGACCCGGGCCGAAGCCCCGCTCGTCCGGAGCCACGTCACCCTGAGCAGCGAACGAGATGGTGGGGGGCAGGGAGTGTGGGGCACCGAGACGTCCTCGCTGCTCTACCCACCCCACCTCCCCCCACACCAGGTCCCGCAGGCACGCCAGGCCCCGGCCGGGCCAGACGGGTGCTGCCCGGGGCTGGCGGTGTGAGGGGCTGTGGCGCCCTCCGCTGGCCCCCGAGCTGCCGGCCCTGGTTGGTCGGAGTCCAGTCGCGGGTCGTGCGGCTCAAGTGCAGCGCGTGCCAGCTCGAGAGCTGTGGCCCCAGGCCCGAAGGGCAGGTCAGAACGAAAGGGAGGCGCAACGCGGAGATCTTGGGGCACCTGACAGCCGCCTCGGTCTAAGGCCATAGCACCCTGAACGTGCTCTATCTCCTCTGATCTGGGAAATTGAGTAGGGCCGGGCCTGGTCAGTACTTTCATGGGATACCGGCTAGTAGTTAGGCGGTTTTGTGATTTTTCTGAATGCCTACTTCACAAAGTTAGTATTGGATGACTGCACACAGGAAAACGGATAATGTTTTCGTACATAATCTTAAGAATCCAGCAGCTGGTCATTCTTTTTCCTGTCCTAACACAGCTAACTGTAAGTCACTTGCTGTAAGTTCTACTGACTTAAGACCCTCATCCCTAACGGAAGGTATATAGGAAAACCCATAATATATCTAAATAAACATGAAAGATAGAAAGATGAGAAAAAAAAAAATTCTCAGTGACATCTTAGTAGGTATATGAAACACGATGATTATGAAAGCCCAACCCATAATCAAGTCCAGGCCATGGAAGCCTGTGACTTTCACTGAGTGTTGACTTCCCTTTCAGCTGAGGTTGTAAAAAGTGCTTTGTAAAATCCTGAGGTTTGAAACACTTGTAACCTCCTGAGGAGACTGCAATCAGAAGGCTTTCAAGAATATCCTGACGCTGTGGTGAGCTCAAGCAAAACATTCTGCAGAGGTCGGAAGGCAGACATGTTTGGATGTGGGGATGACTTCTACTGCACTTAGGGAGAAAGGGCATGTACAAGTGGAGAAGCAAAACCTCAGTGACGGAATCTTTAAAGACTCCATACATGGAGAAGGAAATGGCGACCCACTTCAGTATTCTTGGCTGGAAAAATCCATGGACAGAGGAGTCTGGCGGGCTGAAGTCCACGGGATTCCATGACTGATCGTGTGTGCACGAGGGTGGAGGGAGACGGGTTGGTCGCAAGAAACTGGTAGAACTAATAAATAAAACAACAACAACAAAAAAAAAAACTAAAGACTCGATAAAAATGACAATGACTGGTAGGAATAAACCTTCAGAAGTGCCTTCTCAGACCTCCCGTCTGAAGCACAAGCGTAATAAAGACATTGAGTTTTCATGGTCTCAGACAAAATTAGACTGGCTTATGACAATGGGCAGAGAGGCTCCTCTAAGACATCGGGGCTGGGCTTTACTGGAGGATGCACATCGATTGAGTGCATGGCTATGTGTTATGGAAATATGTCTTACTGGCAGGGCGAAGGCATCTTCTTGAAGAACACAGCAAATAACACTACAAATTCATGGAACTTGGCTACAATGACAATAGCTGATTTCATGTTGGCTACTGCTTGGCAGAGCTGGGTTCGCCTCTCCCATTAAGTACCTCAGTGGCCAGCTGTGAATGTAACCATTAGTTTCTCACTTAGAAACTGAACCTAATACTTGCCATGTGCACTAGTGCAAGAACAGTGCAATACCCAACAGGTAAAGGAATATGACAAGTGCCCACCAAGTCAAACAAAAGAGGAGGAGATAGGGAATCTATCTGAAAAACAATTTAGAATAATGATAATAAAAATGATCCAAATCTTGAAAACAAAATGGAGTTACAGATAAATAGCCTGGAGACAAAGATTGAAAAGATGCAGGAAATGCTTAACAAAGACCTAGAAGAAATAAAAGAGAGTCAATTAAAAATGAATAATGCAATGAATGAGATCAAAAACACTTTGGAGCGAACCAAGAGTAGAATAACGGAGACAGAAGATAGGATAAGTGAGGTAGACAATAGAATAGTGGAAATAAATGAAGCAGAGAGGAAAAAAGAAAAAATGATCAAAAGAAATGAGGACAACCTCAGGGACCTCTGGGACAATGTGAAACGCCCCAACATTCGAATCATAGGAGTCCCAGAAGAAGAAGACAAATAGAAAGGCCATGAGAAAATACTCGAGGAGATAATAGCTGAAAACTTCCCTAAAATGGGGAAGGAAATAGCCACCCAAGTCCAAGAAACCCAGAGAGTGCCAAACAGGATAAACCCAAGGCGAAACACTCCAAGACACATATTAATCAAATTAACAAAGATCAAACACAAAGAACAAATACTAAAAGCAGCAAGGGAGAAACAACAAATAACACACAAAGGAATTCCCATAAGGATAACAGCTGATCTACCAATAGAAACCTTCCAGGCCAGAAGGGAATGGCAGGACATAATGAAAGTAATGAAAGAAAATAATCTACAACCTAGATTACTGTACCCAGCAAGGATCTCATTCAGATATGAAGGAGAAATCAAAAGCTTTACAGACAAGCAAAAGTTGAGAGAATTCAGCACCACCAAACCAGCTCTTCAACAAATGCTAAAGGACCTTCTCTAGATAGGAAATGCAGAAATGTTGTATAAACATGAACCCAAAACAACAAAGTAAATGGCAACGGGACCACACCTATCAATAATTACCTTAAATGTAAATGGGTTGAATGCCCCAACCAAAAGACAAAGATTGGCTGAATGGATACAAAAACAAGACCCTTATATATGCTGTCTACAAGAGACCCACCTCAAAACCAGAGACACATACAGACTAAAAGTGAAGGGCTGGAAAAAAATATTTCACGCAAATGGAGACCAAAAGAAAGCAGGAGTCACAATACTCATATCAGATAAAATAGACTTTCAAATAAAGGATGTGAAAAGAGACAAAGAAGGACACTACATAATGATCAAAGGATCAATCCAAGAAGAAGATATAACAATTATAAATATATATGCACCCAACATAGGAGCACCGCAATATGTACGGCAAACGCTAATGAGTATGAAAGAGGAAATGAATAGTAACACAATAATAGTGGGAGACTTTAATACCCCACTCACAACTATGGATAGATCAACTAAACAGAAAGTCAAAAAGGAAACACAAACCTTAAATGATACAATGGACCAGCTAGACCTAATTGATATCTATAGGACATTTCACCCCAAAACAATCAATTTCACCTTTTTCTCAAGTCCACACGGAACATTCTCCAGAATAGATCACATCCTGGGCCATAAATCTGGTCTTGGAAAATTCAGAAAAATTGAAATCATCCCAGTCATCTTTTCTGACCACAGTGCAGTAAGATTAGATCTCAATTACAGGAAAAAAATTGTTAAAAATTCAAACATATGGAGGCTAAATAACACGCTTCTGAATAACCAAAAAATCATAGAAGAAATCAAAAAAGAAATCAAAATATGTATAGAAATGAATGAAGATGAAAACACAACAACCCAAAACCTATGGGACACTGTAAAAGCAGTGCTAAGGGGAAGGTTCATAGCATTACAGGCTTACATCAAGAAACAAGAAAAAAGCCAAATAAATAACCTAACTCTACACCTAAAGCAATTAGAGAAGGAAGAAATGAAAAACCCCAGGGTTAGCAGAAGAAAAGAAATCTTAAAAATTAGG
Source organism: Muntiacus reevesi (assembly GCF_963930625.1). NCBI lineage: Eukaryota > Metazoa > Chordata > Mammalia > Artiodactyla > Cervidae > Muntiacus > Muntiacus reevesi. The sequence continues at coordinate 9,520 of NW_027077798.1, forward strand.
GCAGAAATAAATGCAAAAGAAACTAAAGAGACCATAGCAAAAATCAACAAAGCTAAAAGCTGGTTTTTTGAAAAAATAAACAAAATTGACAAACCATTAGCAAGACTCATTAAGAAACAAAGAGAGAAGAACCAAATTAACAAAATAAGAAATGAAAAGGGTGAGATCACAACAGACAACACTGAAATACAAAGGATCATAAGAGACTACTACCAGCAGCTCTATGCCAATAAAATTGACAACTTGGATGAAATGGACAAATTTTAGAAAAGTATAACTTTCCAAAACTGAACCAGGAAGAAATAGAAGATCTTAACAGACCCATCACAAGCAAGGAAATCGAAACTGTAATCAAAAATCTTCCAGGAAACAAAAGCCCAGTACCAGATGGCTTCACAGCTGAATTCTACCAAAAATTTAGAGAAGAGCTAACACCTATCTTACTCAAACTCTTCCAGAAAATTGCAGAAGAAGGTAAACTTCCAAACTCATTCTATGAGGCCACCATCACCCTAATTCCAAAACCACACAAAGATGCCACAAAAAAAGAAAACTACAGGCCAATATCACTGATGAACATAGATGCAAAAATCCTTAGCAAAATTCTAGCAAATAGAATCCAACAACATCTTAAAAAAATCATACACCATGACCAAGTGGGCTTTATCCCAGGAATGCAAGGATTCTTCAATATCTGCAAATCAATCAATGTAATACACCACATTAACAAATTGAAAGATAAAAACCATATGATTATCTCAATAGATGCAGAGAAAGCCTTTGACAAAATTCAAGACTCATTTATGATTAAAACTCTCCAGAAAGCAGGAATAGAGGGAACATACCTCAACATAATAAAAGCTATATATGACAAACCCACAGCAAGCATCACCCTCAATGGTGAAAAATTGAAAGCATTTCCCCTGAAATCAGGAACAAGACAAGGGTGCCCACTCTCACCACTATTATTCAACATAGTCTTGGAAGTTTTGGCCACAGCAATCAGAGCAGAAAAAGAAGTAAAAGGAATCCAGATAGGAAAAGAAGAAGTGAAACTCTCGTTGTTTGCAGTTGACATGATTCTCTACATAGAAAACCCTAAATACTCTTCCAGAAAATTACTAGAGCTAACCAATGAATATAGTAAAGTTGCAGGATATAAAATTAACACACAGAAATCCCTTGCATTCCTATATACTAACAATGAAAAAACAGAAAGAGAAATTAAGGAAACAATACCATTCTCCATTGCAACAAAAAGAATAAAATACTTAGGAGTATATCTACCTAAAGAAACAAAAGACCTGTACATAGAAAACTATAAAACACTGATGAAAGAAATCAAAGAGGACACAAACAGATGGAGAAACATACCGTGTTCATGGATTGGAAGAATCAATATTGTCAAAATGGCTATTCTACCCAAAGCAATCTATAGATTCAATGCAATCCCTATCAAACTACCAACGGTATTTTTCACAGAACTAGAACAAATAATTTCACAATTTGTATGGAAATACAGAAAACCACGAATAGCCAAAGTAATCTTGAGAAAGAAGAATGGAACTGGAGGAACCAACCTGTCTGACTTCAGTCTCTACTACAAAGCCACAGTCATCAAGACAGTATGGTACTGGCACAAAGACAGAAATATAGATCAATGGAACAGAATAGAAAGCCTAGAGATAAATCCACGAACCTATGAACACCTTATCTTTGACAAAGGAGGCAAGGATATACAATGGAAAAAAGACAACTGCTTTAACAAGTGGTGCTGGGAAAACTGGTCAACCACCTGTAAAAGAATGAAACTAGAACACTTTCTAACACCACACACAAAAATAAGCTCAAAATGGATTAAAGATCTAAATGTAAGACCAGAAACTATAAAACTCCTAGAGGAGAACTTAGGCAAAACACTCTCCGACATGAATCACAGCAGGGTCCTCTATGACCCACCTCCCAGAATATTGGAAATAAAAGCAAAAATAAACAAATGGGACCTAATGAAACTTAAAAGCTTCTGCACTACAAAGGAAACTATAAGTAAGGTGAAAAGACAGCCCTCAGATTGGGAGAAAATAATAGCAACTGAAGAAACAGACAAAGGATTAATCTCAAAAATATACAAGAAACTCCTGAAGCTCAATTCCAGAAAAATAAATGACCCAATCAAAAAATGGGCCAAAGAACTAAACAGACATTTCTCCAAAGAAGACATACAGATGGCTAACAAACACATGAAAAGATGCTCAACATCACTCATTATTAGAGAAATGCAAATCAAAACCACAATGAGGTACCATTACACGCCAGTCAGGATGGCTGCTATCCAAAAGTCTACAAGCAATAAATGCTGGAGTGGGTGTGGAGAAAAGGGAACCCTCTTACACTGTTGGTGGGAATGCAAACTAGTACAGCCACTATGGAAAACAGTGTGGAGATTTCTTAAAAAACTGGAAATAGAACTGCCATTTGACCCAGCAATACCACTTCTGGGCATACACACCACGGAAACCAGATCTGAAAGAGACACGTGCACCCCATTGTTCATCGCAGCACTGTTTATAATAGCCAGGACATGGAAGCAGCCTAGATGCCCATCAGCAGATGAATGGATAAGGAAGCTGTGGTACATATACACCATGGAATATTATTCAGCCATTAAAAAGAATTCATTTGAATCAGTTCTAATGAGATGGATGAAACTGGAGCCCATTATTCAGAGTGAAGTAAGCCAGAAAAATAAAGAACATTACAGCATACTAACACATATATATGGAATTTAGAAAGATGGTAATGATAACCCTATATGCAAAACAGAAAAAGAGACACAGAAGTACAGAACAGACTTTTGGACTCTGTGGGAGAAGGTGAGGGTGGGATGTTTCAAAAGAACAGCATGTATTTTATCTATGGTGAAAGAGATCACTAGCCCAGGTGAGATGCATGAGACGAGTGCTCGGGCCTGGTGCACTGGGAGGACCCAGAGGAGTCGGGTGGAGAGGGAGGTGGGAGGGGGGATCGGGATGGGGAATACGTGTAACTCTATGGCTGATTCGTGTCAATGTATGACAAAACCCACTGAAATGTTGTGAAGTAATTGGCCTCCAACTAATAAAATAAAATTAAAAAAAAAAAAACTGAGCTATCCTAAAAATTAAAAAAAAAAGCTACCTCTTCTATGCAACATCTGTGTGTCTTCTGTCTGTCTTCTTCCTCGCTGACGCCACTCATCCCTTGGGTATTCCTGGTCCTGCTGGGGCTGGACCTCGGCAATTTTGCTCAATGCTTTGGATCCTAGTGGAAAAACATGCTGTTAATCCTACTTTTGCGAGGATTAAAACCATCGTAAAAACTGGAATTTGTTTAAATATTTTTGGTTTAAATATATCTTGTGTATATAATTACCCAAATTACTGTTGGGTATTAGATTGCTATGTTACAATATGTATGGCATACATGAGTTCCACTGTTATTGATATGATATGTGGTGGAGAGGTATTTGGTGGTGCAAGTGATTTAAATGATGTGTTCACAGTGTTTATATTCCTGTTATGTGGTTAATGGGTCTTGGATTCACGTTTGAAATATGACTCCCTTGTCTTTTGTGATGCATGAGAAGTGCTGAAATTGAAGATGATGCAGGTTAAGTCTAGGGTTGAGGGTGTGAGTAGGGTGGGGGGGAGGGTGTGGGTTAGGTTAAGGGTGTGGATTAGGGTGTGGGTTACATTGTGGCTTAGGGGTTAGAAGTTAGGGGTGTGGGTGAGGGTGAGGGCTGAGGGGTGAAGGTGTCAGGTTAGGGTTGGGATGATGCGTTAGGGTTAGTGTGTCAGGTTAGGGTTAGGGGGTCGGGTTGGTGTTAGGTTCTGGGATAGGGTTACGGTGTTGGTTAGGGTTAGGGTGTCGTGTTGGGGTTAGGGTTAGGGCAAGGGCGAGGGCAATTTCGCCTGGGACCTTATGGAGGGGCCTCACAGTCAAAGGTAAAGGCAAAGTCACATCCACACTTCTGTTCCATCCCCTTTGCTCTATAGTAGAGCTCTAGTAAGCCTAGGCCTGGTAGGAAAACTCTTGGCTCCTGTGGGGACACATCCTGTGTGTGAATCTGCATACCAGACCTAGGGGCCACAGGGCGCCTGTTTTCTTCTGGGAGAGGGGACCCTGAAGCGGTGTTGCCTGGCAACAGCTTGAAAATCCATTAAATTGCACTTTACGTACCTCTGACAAAGCTAGATTTGCTCCACCTTTTCGCCATTTGGAAGCAAACCTTCCATACCCTCTCCCCAAGTAGGCAATGGGCCTACTTTGAGTAGAAAGTCCCCTTGAGGAGCTGAGCCCAGGAAGGCACCCAGTCATGTCAAACACACTCCAGCTGCTTACTTCCTCATGGGCAGTATCACTATCAGCTAGGAATGTCTTTGCAAGGATTGAAAAGGGAAGGGGAGATACATGGCCCTGCCTCTGAAATTTCAGTCCTCTGAGCAGAACTGGAATTCAATTGTATCAGCGAAACTGTGCCTTCCAAAGAGGCTTGCAAACACACCCCGAGTGGCTGCCTCTTCTTCCCTGAAGAAGGCTCCCTTTCCCTGCATCCTGTGGACTCCCTGTCCCAGCCTCCTGGAAAAGCGCTTCTTGGAGTTCCTTCTTGGAGTTCCTTTCTTAGTTGCAGTTATCCCTCAACTTGGGGCCATAGGGAGTAGCCCCACACTCACAGGGGAAGGCAGACCCACCTCCACACATCTCTTCCATCCCCTTTGCTCTGTAGGACAATTCTAGTGAGCCTAGGTCTGTCAGAAAATTCTTGACTTTGACGGGAACACACCCTGTGTGTGAACCTGCATACCCGACCTAGGGGCCACAGGGCTCCTGTTTTGCTCGAGTGGGCCTTGAAGCAGTACAGCCTAGTGAGAGCTTGAAAATCCATCCAATTGCTCCTTTCTTACCTCTGACACCTAGCTTTGTTCCACCCTTTGGCAGTGTGGAGGGAAGAGGGCCCAACCCCGTCCTCAAGCGGACATGGGGCCTACTTTGAGAGGAAAGGCCCCCTTGAGGAGCTGAGCCCATCAAGGCACCCAGTCATGTCAAATATACTCCCACTGCTTGCTTCTTCATGGGTAGTACCACTATCAGCTTGGAATGTCTTTGCAAGGATCACAAAGGGAAGGGGAGATACACGACCCTGCCTCTGGAACTTCGGTCCTCTGAGCAGACCTGAGTGCTCTAGGGAGCCTAGGACTGTCAGGAAAATTCTTGGCTCCTACGGGGACACACCCCATATGTGAACCTGCATACCGGACCTCGGGGCCACAGTGTGCCTGCTTCTCTCGGTGTGCCTAAAGCGGTGCAGCCTAGCAACAGCTATTGAGCCTAGGTCTGTCTGGAACATTTTGGATCCTGTGGGGAAAACACCCTGTGCACACCCCTAGATACCGGGCCTAGGGGCCAAAATTCTCACATGTCTCCTGGGGAACCCTAACACAGTGTGACCTAGCAACTGCTTGAAAATCCATCCCATTGCTGTTTTCCTCCTTCTGATACAGCTAGCATTGCTCCTTGCTTTGGGATATCTCAAGCAAGGGGCGAGTCCATAACTGCTCTCCTGGGGCCCAATGGATGTGCAAGGTGCCCTCAACCAGGTGACCCCAGCATGCCACCTGGCCCCCTCAGACACACTCCCGCAGCCTTCTTCCTCATGGGAAGCACCTCTCTGACCCAGGAATGTGTTTGCAAGGCTCGGAATGTGCAGGGAGACACATGGCCCTGACTCTGGAATTGAGGTCCTTGGGGCAGGCCTGCAGGTCTGACATCTGAGAAGCAAAACACTTGCTGCAAATAGAGGCCTGAAAACACACTCTGTGTATGACTTTCCTTCCTCCAAGGAAGATAGCTTTCCCAGTCTCCTGCATGCTGAGTGTCACACAGCTGGAATGTGCTTGCGTGGAGGTCATGATTCAGTGGCAATGGCCCCTGAGGCCCTGTGCCCAGGTAGGGCGCCCACACTCACAGGCAAATCAAAGCAACTTCCAAATGAGTCAGCTCTTCACATCTAGTGGCCAAAGTATTGGAGTTTCAGGTTCAATATTAGTCTTTCCAATGTATATTCAGACCTGATTTCCTTTAGGATGGAGTGGTTGGGTCCTCTTATAGTCTAAGCAAACTTCAAGCATCTTCTTCAGCACCACAGTGCAAAAGCATCAAATCTTTGGCTGTCAACTTTCTTTATAGTCCATCTTTCACATCCATACATGACATGGAAAAACCTTAGCCTTGACTAGACGGATCTTTGTTGGCAAAGCAATGTCTCAGCTTTTTAATATGCTGTCTAGTTTGGTTATCACTTTCCTTCCAAGTCGTAAGCATCTTTTAATTTCATGGCTGCAGTCACCATCTGCAATGATTTCCGAGCCCCGAAAAATAAAATCTGCCACTGTTTCCACTGTTTTCTCATCTATTTGCCAAGAAGTGATGAGACTGGATGCAATGATCTTAGTTGTCTGAACGCTGAGCATTAAGCTACCTATTTCACTCTCCTCTTTCTCTTTCATCAAGAGGCTCTTTAGTTCTTCACTTTCTGCCATCAGGGTGGTGTCATCTGCATATCTGAGGTTATTGATATTTCTCCCAGCAATCTTGATTCCAGTTTGTGCTTCATCCAGTGCAGCATTTCTCACGATGCCCTATATATAAGCAGATATAAGTTAAATAAGCAGGGTGCCAATATACAGCCTTGACATATTCCTTTTCCTATTTAGAACCAGTCTGTTGGTCCAGGTCCAGTTCTGTTTCTTCCTGACCTGCATATAGGTCTTTCAAGAGGCAGGTCAGGTGATCTGGTATTCTTATCTCTTTCAGAATTTTCCCCAGTTTATTGTGATACACACAGTCAAAGGCTTTGGCATAGTCAACAAAGCAGAAATAAGTGTTTTTCTGGAACTCTCTTGCTTTTTCAATTATCCAGTGGATTTTGGCAATTTGATCTCTGGTTCCTCTGCCTTTTCTAAATCCATCTTGAACATTTGGAATTTCACGGTTGACATATTGCTGAAGCCTGGCTTGGAGAATTTTGAGTGTTACTTTACTAGCATGTGAGATGAGTCCAGTTGTGTGACAGTTTGAACATTCTTTGTCATTGCCTTTCTTTGAGACTGGAATGAAAACTGAGCTAACAACCTAGATGTTTTCAATCGCATACACTAAAAGAACTGCCTTTGCAGTTTCCAAGGGAAAAAAGTTTCATTTTAACCAATTTTCTCTGAAGTTCAAGGAATATCATGGACATCCTCCATCAAAAAGTCATCTTTCTTTTATGTAATCACAGTTTCATGCCTAAATTATAGACCAACTCATGCTCAAATTGACTCTGATATCAGGGGCAGATCAGCTAGCTGATAAAAAGCTTGGATTGTCCCTCTGGAGGAAAGTGAGACCTTGGTCCCAAGAGAAGAATCTGAGGGCTTAAGGGAATTTGCAGGAGTGGGGAAATCTTGGTCCATCCTACATGTACCGTACTTAAATAATGCTTATTTATTTTACGGAAGTAAAAAAAAAAAAAAAAAAAAAAAAAAAAAAAAACAGATGATAAAAACAAATCTAAATCACTGAAAGGTAAATAAATTCATCATCTGTGATTGAAAGCTGCATTCTAAGAAAGCTGTGTTCTCTTAACCTAGAGAGTAGACTAAATTCCAGTCTGGTACCAGCTTACCAGATAACAAACAAAAAGCGTTGTTTATGGGTAAGCTCAGGAAAGTCTTTTCCATGTATCTTGAGGTAGCAGTATTTTTGCAAAGGCATCAGTGTGAAACCATGGAAGGCATGTTTAAAACCTGATTAGATAAAAATTGACAAAATAAAAATTGACAAAATTGACAAAATAAAAATTGACAAAAAAAGTGACAAAATAGTCACTGCTGTGACTTGAAACACTTTAATATGATAACTAGAATTATAACTGACAGCATTTTACCAGGACATATCAGATTTTCATGGATGTCACATAGTTTCTAGGATACCTACATTAGTAACTGAAGGAGTCTTTGGGCTTAGAAAAGAAAACAACAGTCTCAAAGGCCCTTGCTTGTATCTTTTAACATTGGAGAAAACAAAATCGAACTTTAGGTCCCACCCTGAGGCTCCAGGCCGGTTATATCTATCTATTTTCCCATGCAGCGTAGTGCCTGCTGGAAGTCCAAGGGATTTATCCTGCCTGGTAATTTCACCAGCTGGGACTCCACAACCCTTAGTCTGGCCGGCTGACCCAGCCCTGCTTCCAGCACTTTGCAGGCCAGCAGGCCCTTGACCACCTGCTGGGACAGGAAAGGGAAGGGTCCACGAATTGCATCCTAGAAACTTAGTAGGGTGCATGTATTTAAAAACCTGGTGGCCACCCAGGCAGGAGAGAAGGGAGGAGGGCACCTTGCTGCCCTTTCATGGGGGAATCTGTGGCTGTCCTGCTGAGAGGGGGCCTTTCCATGGGGACCCTGTGCAATAAGTTTGGTGTTTTGGAACTGAATAATTAGAACGTGTAAAATTTTTAATTTATGTGGTGCTTTAATTAAAAAAAAAAAAAAAAAAACAAGCAGCTCCAAGTTTTCTGCAAATTGAGGCCTCAAACTTGAAGGCCTATTTTCCTTCCACTGTGGCATTCTATGAAGAAATGTGCGTTTTTTAAAGAAAAGGGTCAGAAAAGTGAGGGAAACAGAAAAGCCAGAGGTGCCCCAGGAGTTTGGTGAAGGTCTTAGGAGGTCACTTGTAAATGCTGCTGGCCATCGGGAGGCAGTCTCTTGTGACCAATGGGCACAGAGCTCTGCAGGCTTGTTCTTTGCATGGATGTTCTTGTTTGTGGAAATCCAGCTCAGAGCCATCTCCTGATGTGTAAGAATTTCCCAGACTAGACCCCTAGGCAAATCCCACAGGGCCAGGGACTCCTTTCTTCATTGTATTTGTCTGTTTGACTGAAAACCAGAAATGGCATATTTTTCTTTCAATCTGGTCTATCATCCAGGCCTTGGAGTAATATTTCCCCTCCCTCTCAATAGGCTTGGGTTCCGGTGATGAATTATAGTCAGTTGTCCATGATTTTGCAGATGAGGAAACTGAGAGTCGGAGAGGGCGGAGGACTGTCCAAGGGAGAATGGGATATCCTTCCAGGAACACTGGCTCCTGGGTTTTTAATGAGCTTCCTACCCAGCATGGTCATTAAGTGGCAAGGGTTGACATTGAGAATAAACTATTGGTGGAAATGAAAAAGGCTTTTTGAAAGAATGTGCCTACCAGCTGTGCATCTTATGGAGTATTTTCATTGTACTTCCCAGCCCTTGGAAAGTGCTGGGCACAGGGCAGATGCTTCATCATTTTTATTGAATAAGTTCAATGTCACACAATTGTATCTGTAGTGTCAGCAACACTATGAGGTATATTAGAACAGTGATGGTCCCAGTTGGTACCCACAAGGATATTTTTAAAAAATGAAACAAATCTCTCTGATCATCACCAAGGCTATCAGAGGTCTATTGCAGACTCCACACAAGGGAGGGTCTACCTCTTGGGACATCCCCACTTCAGCATCTCCCTAAACCAGCAATCTAGGACAGCTGAGTACACTTGAAGTTCCTTCCTTGACCTTGGGAGTTTTTTTGGAAGACAATTTTTTGACAGACAGGGGTGGGGCAAGGTTTTGGGATGTTTCAAGTGCAGTCCATTTATTGTGCACTCTATTTCTGTTTCTGTTCCCTGGAGGCTCAGTTGGTAAAGAGTCTGCCTGCAATGAGGGAGACCCGGGTTTAATCCCTGGGTCAGGGAAATCCCCTGGAGAAGGAAATGACAGCCCACTCCAGTATTCTTGCCTGAAGAATTCAATGGACTGAGGAGCCTGGTGGGCTACCAAGGGCTGGACATGGCTGAGTGATCAAACTCTTATTTCTATTATTATTTCACCAGCTCCACCTCAGATCATCAGGCATTAGATCCTAGAGGTTGGGGGCCCCTGCTTTAGTTCCCTCTTTCATCTTCTACACAGCTCCAGCATGCTTCCTCCTCCTCTTCCACCTGCAGAACTACCTGCTGGGCTTCTCTGAGTGTGATTAAGAGTTTCCTTCCCTCACTGTCTTTCCTCTGAGTCCCTTTTCCTAAATGGGTTTCCATGATCTCCTTTAGGCACTTTTTCCCCAGGTGGTGCTAGTGGTAAAGAACCTACCTGCCAATGCAGGAATCCTATCCCTGGGTTGGGAAGATCCCCTGGAGGAGGGCACCCAGCCCACTCCAGTATTCTTGCCTGGAAAATTCCCATGGACAGAGGAGCCTGGTGGGCTCTGACAGTCAGACGTGATTGAAGCGACTTAGCACAGCATACCATAGGACCTTTGAACTGCAGACTCATGTGATTGTTTGGATTCTTTGGAGTCCCTTGTTATTCCACGTGTATGTTAGGGTCAGCTTGTATATTGCTTCCTAAAGGCCTGGAGAGGGTAATAGGCAGGAAGGCCAGGGGTCTCCAGACAGAGGGAATAGGCTGCAAGTGTCAGACGTTTTTTCATCTCTCAAGCAGCTGGAGGAACGAAACGAGTGCTACATTTTTTCCCCTTCTCAATACAAATTTAAGAGGTTTCTCTTAAAATTTTGTGTTGCTATGACGACTCCTGGCTCCACCTGAACTTAACTTTTCTCAAACCTTCAGCTAAGCAATGCATTTTGTCTTAAGGAAAGGTTTGTCTTAAGCTATGTTAATATACTACGTATTTCTGCTAGACTCTGTCTTCAGGTCGGTTCCCCCTAAAGGCTCAGAACCGACTTGACAAACCCATATGTTTTACTCATACCTGTTCTCCTAATCTATGTTAATGAAATGATATATTTGCTTGGAAATCTGCCTTTCTTCAAAATTCATGTCAATCATTCTATGGCCCGGGATGACTCACCTGCTGCCAATATTATCTCAATGCATGTTGTGGGTGAGGGGCCTGGTGTCATTCTCTGAGACATTGCCTTTCTTTCATTAGCAGACTGCTAGTGGCTGTATAACATCTGCCTAAAGACTAGCAGGGGGTACTCTTACTGCCCCCGTCTGATGTCTATGTCAGCAGCTTTCTCTATCTCTTTTATACTTTAATAAAACTTTATGACACAAAAGCTCTGAGCGATCAAGCTTTGTCAACTGGCCCTGGATTGAATTCTTCTCCTCTGGAGGCCAAAAATCCTGGCGCCTTTTGTGGTTCAGCAATGACCATTCAGTCTTTTGTAATTCATATTGAATCTTCATTTCAGATTGAAGATGCATTCCATGGTATTGCCATCTTAAGTCTTTCCATCGCTATGGAATATCTGTGCATGTATTCAGGATATTTTTCAGCAATCGTGTATAATTTCCAATGTGCCAGTCTTGTCATCCTCATTACACCCATGGCAAAATATTTTATTAATGTTGACACTATCAAAAGGAAATTGTTTTTTTAAATTCCTTTTCAGATTATTATTTGCTAGTGTATACAGATAAAACTGTGTAATCATTCATTTTTATCAGCTTGGACAGCTTGATAGTTGTCTTTACTTTCTTTACTTCCTCATACTTTAAGATTATCCTAGCTTATATATTTACTGTCTCGCCCCTAGTCTCAATCGTTTATTCAAAGAATTTCTGTCCTTTTTTTTAAACACTGAATTATTTTTGACAATGCTGGGTCTTTGTAGCTAGATGCCTAGTTGTAGTGAGCAGAGGCTACCCTCTAGTTGACTTGCCATGGCTTCTCATTGCAGCGCTTTCTCTGGTTGCAGAACTTGGGCTGTGGAGCATGCAAGTACTTCAATAGTTGTACGGGGGCTTAGTTGCCCCTGGACATGTGGAATCCTCTAGGACCAGGGGTTGAACCAGTGTTCCCTGCATTGGTAGGCAGATCCTTTACCACTGGGCCACCAGGGACATTTCCTGTTCTTTTTCATTATAGAGTGATATTTAAAACATACATGTAGGAGCTAAATATGCTCAGCTGACAATATTTGGAAATATACATGTATTCCAGCTTATATATTCAGTTGAAGGTAATTTGTGATGATGTGTCCATGAATCTTGTAACCTTTCCTTTTGTTTATCCATAACTTACCATTCCAATGGTAAGATACCTGGCTTCCACCACTTGTCATGTATGGAATTCAGTGCTTGTCCCATGTGGTTACTGAAACAACTGTCAGACTGTCTTCCAAAGGGGGCTGTGCATGCATCCCACCAGTATCTTGAGTATGTTTCTGTAGGAGAGTTTACTATCAGTATACCCTCCGTGGCCAGGTGTCTATTTCAATCTTTACCAGTTATGAATGGGCTTGTTTGCTCTAGTGTTCTTGGACAATTTGAGGACTCCTGTCTAGTTATGAGGGACACAGGAATCTCCTTGAGGCTTGGCAGGGCAATCAGCACACTTCTCGAGGTGAGGAGGGAGACCCAGGGTCCCTTTCCAGTTGCCATAGGGATATTGGGATTCCTACCAATTTTCAAGAGGAGTCAGGCATCATCACCTTTTGAATCATTGAATTCTGCATGCCTCTCGAGGTGTCAACGGGATGTGAGGCCTCCTGTCGATAAGAGGCGGGGACCTAGGACTTTCTCTATGCTCTCCATAGGGGATTCACACATCCCTTCATCCTGTGAGATGAAAGATGAGCCTGCATTCAAGCCACTGTAGGGAAATCGGACCTTCTTTCAAGTCAGGGCGTCTCAGGGTCAATTCCACTTGAGGCAGCAAACTCAGGGTCCCTCCCACATACTTACTGCTGAGAGACACCTCCTCTGGTTGTGCTTGTGGAATGGTGGCATACCTCTTGAGTGGAAGCCAGGGAATCAGCTCTCATTTCAAGATGATTTGGGGTACATGGAGCTTTCCTCGAGTTGCTGTGCTGAACTTGGTGTTCTTCTAGACTTGGGACAGTGTTCTCGGGGAATCTCTGCAGTTGCCTAAAGGCAGCCAACCCACTTGTCGTCTTTGATGCGGAACACGGGATGGCTCTGAAGCCAATGCAGTGGAATAGGGACTCATCTCGAGTTGATTTGGGATACACGAAGCTATTTCCCATTGCTGCAGTGACATCAGGGTCCCTCTGGACTTGAGACAGTGTTCTTGGGGACTCTCTGGAATTCCATCAAGCAAGTAATGGCTCCTTACGTATTTGATGGGGAACACGGAATTGCTCTGCATGCAATGCAGGGGTGTCAAGCCTCATCTCGCGGCGAGAAGGCAGTCTCATGGTTTCTCTTGAGTTGCGGCGCGAACCTGGGGTATATTCTCCAGGTACGGCGGGGATGGCCCTTCAAAACTCATGTTTGTTCAGCGACGTCAGGACTCCTGTCTAGTTACGAGGGACACCTCAGGAATCTCTTCGAGGCTTGGCAGGGCAATAGGGACGCTTCTCAATGTGAGGCGGGAGACCCAGGGTTCCTTTCCAGTTGCCACAGTGAGACTGGGATTCCTATCAATTTTCAAGAGGAGTCAGGCGTCATCACCTTTTGAAACATTGAATTCCGCCTACCTCCATGTCAAAGGGATGTGAGACCTCCTGGCGTGATGAGGCCAGGACTTAAGGCTTTCTCTAGGGTCTCCGTATTGGATTCAGACATCCCTTCATCTTGTGCAATGAAAGACGAACCTGCATTCAAGCCACTGCAGGGAAATCCGGCCTTCTTTCTTGTCAGGGCATTCGGACTCCATTCCACTTGAGGCAGCAAACTCAGGGTCCCTCCCCCATATCTATTGATGAGAAGCCTCCTCTTGGGGTGCTTGTGGAAAGTTGGCATACCTCTTAAGTTGAATCCTGGGAATCTGCTCTCATCTCGAGATGATTTGGGGTACATAGAGCTTTCCTCAAGTTGCTGTGCTGAACCTGGTGTTCCTCTAGACATGGGACGGTGTTTTCGGGGAGTCTCTGGAGTTGCCTAAAGAAAGTGAAGCAACTTGTCTTGCTTGATGGGGAAAGCGGAATTTCTCTGGAGCTAATGTGGCAGAATCGGGCCTCATCTCCAGTTGATTTGGTGTACACGGAATTATTTCACGTTGCTGCAGTGACCTCAGGGTCCCTCTAGGCTTGTGAGTGTGTTCTTGGGGACTCTCTGGAGTTCCATCAAGCAAGTCAAGGCTCCTACACATTTCATGGGGAAAACGGAATTGCTTTGCACGCAATGCAGAGGAATCTGGCCTCATATAGTGGCGAGGGGATGTCTCATGCTTTTTCGTGAGTTGCGCTGGGAACCTGGAGTATATTCTCGAGTTACAGCGGGGATGGCCCTTCAAAAGTCGTGTTTGTTCAGCGACGTCAGGACTCCTGTCTAGTTATGAGGGACACCTCAGGAATCTCTTCGAGGGTTGACACATCAATAGGGACGCTGCTAGAGGTGAGGCGGGAGACCCAGGGTCCCTTTCCAGTTGCCACAGGGATACTGGGATTCCTATCACTTTTCAAGAGGAGTCAGGCATCGTCACCTCTTGAAGCAATGAACTCTTGGTGCCTCTCTAGGTGTCAAAGGCATGTGAGGCCTCCTGTCGAGAGGAGGAGGGGAACTAGGGCTTTCTCTAGGGTCTCCACAAGGGATTCAGACATCCCATTGTCTGGTGAGATGAAAGACAAGCCTCCATTCAAGCCACTGCAGGGAAATCAGGCCTTCTTTTGAGTCAGGGCATCTCGGTGTCCATTCCATTTGACGCAGCAAACTCAGGGTCCAACTCACATACCTATTGCTGAGAGAAGCCTCCTCTAGAGGTGCTTGTGGAAAGTTGGCATACCACTTGAGTCAAAGCCAGGGAATCAGCTCTAATCTCGAGACGATTTGGGGTACATGGGGCTTTCTTCGAGGTGCTGTGTTGCAACTGGTGTTCCTCCAGACTTGGGACGGTGTTCTCGGGGAATCTCTGGAGTTGCCTAAAGGAAGTAAAGCCACTACTCCTGTTTGATGGGGAACACGGGATGGCTCTGGAGCAAATGCAGGGGAATTGGGCCTCGGCTCGAGTTGATTTGCAGTATGGAGCTATTTCGCATTGCTGCGGTGACAAAAGGGTCCCTCTAGACTTGTGACAGTGTTCTTGGGGACTCTCTGGAATGCCATCAAGCAAGTCAAGATTCCTTACGTGTTTGATGGGGAACACGGAATTGCTCTGCAATGCAGAGCAATCAGGCCTCATCTTGCGGCCAGGGGGAAGTCTCATGGTTTATCTCAAGTTGCGGTGGGAACGTGGGGCATATTCTCGAGTTAAGGTGGGGATAGACTTTCAAAACTCCTGTTTGTTAAGCGACATCAGGACTCTTGTCTAGTTATGAGAGACACCTCAGGAATCTCTTTGAGGCTTGGCAGGGCAATAGGGACGCTTCTTGAAGTGAGGCGGGAGACCCTGGGTCCAATTCCAGTTGCCACAGTGATATTGGGATCCCTATCACATTTCAAGAGGAGTCAGGCATCGTCACCTTCTAAGCATTGAACTCCGCGTGCCTCTCGAGATGTCAAAGGGATGTGAGGCCTCCTGTCGAGATGAGGCGGGGACATAGGGTTTCCTCTAGGTCCTCCACAGGGGATTCAGACATCCCTTCATCTTGTGAGATGAAAGACGAGCCTACATTAAAGCCACTGCAGGGAAATCTGGCCTTCTTTTGAGTCAGGTCATCTTGGTGTTCATTCCACTTCAGGAAGCAAACTCAGGGTCCAACTCACATACATATTGCTGAGAGAAGCCTCCTCTTCAGGTGCTTGCAGAAAGTTGGCATACCTCTTGAGTCGAAGCAGGGAAATCAGCTCTAAATCTCAAGACGATTTGGGGTACATGGGGCTTTCCTCGAGTTGCTGTGTTGCACCTGGTGTTCCTCTACACTTGGGACAGTGTTCTCGGGGAATCTCTGGAATTGCTTAATGAAGTCATGCCACTTGTGTTTGATGGGGAACGCAGAATGACTCTGGAGCCAATGCAGGGGAATGGGGCAGCATCTCGAGTTGATTTGGGGTAGACGGATCTATTTCCCGTTTCTGCACTAACCTCACAGTCACTCTAGACTTGTTACAGTGTTCTTGGGTACTCTCTGGTGTCCCATCAAGCAAGTCAAGGCTCCTTACATGTTTGATGGGGAACACAGAATTGCTCTGCATGCAATGCAGAGGAACCGGGGCTCATCTCGTGGCCAGGGAGAAGTATCATGGTTTTTCTCGAGTTGCGGTGGGATCCTGGGTATATTCTCGAGTTACGGTGGGGATGGCCCTTCAAAACTCGGATTTGTTCAGCTATGTCAGCACTCCTGTCTAGTTAAGAGGGACACCTCGGGAATCTCTTCGAGGCTTGGCAGGCAATAGGGACGCTTTTGGAGATGAGGCGGGAGACCCAAAATCCCTTTCCACTTGTGACATGGATATTGGGATTCCTATCACTTTTCAAGAGGAGTCAGGCATCGTCACCTCTTGAAGCAATGAACTCTTGGTGCCTCTCTAGGTATCAAAGTCATGTGAGGCCTCCTGTCGAGATGAGATGGGGAACTAGGGCTTTCTCTAGGGTCTCCACAGGGGATTCAGACATCCTTTCATCTGGTGAGATGAAAGACGAGCCTGCATTAAAGCCACTGCAGAGAAATCGGGCCTTCTTTTGAGTCAGGGCATCTCGGGGCCCATTCCACTTCAGGCAGCAAACTCAGGGTCCAACTTACATACCTATTGCTGAGAGAAGCCTCCTCTAGAGGTGCTTGTGGAAAGTTGGCATACCTCTTGAGTTGAAGCCAGGAAATCAACTCTAATCTTGAGACGATTTGGGGTACATGGCGCTTTCCTCGAGTTGCTGTGTTACGCTTGGTGTTCCTCTAGACTTATGACAGTGTTCTTGGGGATTCCCTGGAGTTGCCTAAAGGAAGTCAAGCGCCTTGTCGTGTTTGATGGGGAAAGTGGGATGGCTCTGGAGCCAATGAAGTGGAATCGGGCCTCATCTCGAGTTGAAATGAGTGAATCACGTGTGAATCACGTGTGCATCAAGTGTGAATCACGTGTCCATCATGTGTGTGTCACGTGTGTGTCACGTGTGCATCACGTGTGCATCACGTGTGTGTGACATGTCCATCACGTGTGAGTCACGTGTTCATCAGGTGTGTGTCACGTGTCCATGACGGGTGAATCACGTGTTCATCACATGTGTGTCACTTGTGTGTCACGTGTGCATCACGTGTGTGCACGTGGGAATCACGTGTGCGTCACGGGTGTGTCATGTTTGCATCACGTGTCCATCACGTGTGCGTCACTGGTGCATCACGTATCCATCACGTGTGCGTTACGTGTGCGTCACGAGTTCATCATGTGTGCGACATGTGTTCGTCACATTTTAATCATGTGTGCATCACGTGTGCATCAAGTTTGCGTCACGTGTGAATCACGTGTTCGTCACGTGTGTGTCACGTGTTCATCACGTGTCCATCATGTGTACATCACGTGTGAGTTACATGTGTGTCTCGTGTGCATCACATGTTCGTCATGTGTGCGTCACGTGTTCGTCACGTGTGTGTCACGTCTGCATCACGTATTCATCACATATGTGTTACGTGTGCATCACATGTGCATCACATGTGCGACACGTGTGCGTCACGTGCGCATCACGTGTGCATCAAGTTTGCGTCATG
This sequence comes from Muntiacus reevesi, assembly GCF_963930625.1. Classification (NCBI taxonomy): domain Eukaryota; kingdom Metazoa; phylum Chordata; class Mammalia; order Artiodactyla; family Cervidae; genus Muntiacus; species Muntiacus reevesi. The sequence goes on from NW_027077798.1 coordinate 27,133, forward strand.
TGTGAATCATGTGTTCATCACGTGTGTGTCACGTGTTGATCACGTGTCCATCATGTGTGCATCACATGTGCGTCACGTGTGCATCTCGTGTGTGTCATGTGTGCATCACGTATTCATCACATATGGGTTATGTGTGCATCACGTTTTCATCACGTGTGAGTCACATGTGTATCACGCGTGAATCACGTGTGCATCACGTGTGCATCACGTGTGCATCACGTGTTCATGAGTTGTTCATCACATGTGCCTCACGTGTTGTTCACTTGTTCACAACGTCTGTGTGACGTGTGCATCATGTTTTCATCACGTGTGCATCACGTGTTCATCATGTGTGAGGCACGTGTTCATCACATGTGAGTCACGAGTTCTTCACGTGTGAATCATATGTCCATCACATGTGCATCACTTGTGCAACACGTGTTCGTCACGTGTGCGCCACGTGTGCGTCACCTGTGAATCACTTGTTCATCACGTATTCATCACGTGTGTGTTATGTGTGCATCACGTGTTCATCACATGTGTATCACGTGTGAATCACGTGTGCATCACCTGTTCATTACATGTGCATCACGTGTGAATCACGTGTTCATCACGTGTGCCTCACTTGTGCACCACATGTTCATCACATGAGCATCACGTGTGCATCACGTGTTCATCACGTGGGCATCACGTGTGCACCTCATGTGCACCTTGTGTGCATCACGTGTGAATCAGGAAAAGAACTGAATGGGATAGACTAGAGATCTCTTCAAGAAAATTAGAGATACCAAGGGAACACTTCATGCAAAACTGGGTTTGATAAAAGATAGAAATGCTATGGACCTAGCAGAAGCATAAGCTATTAAGAAGATGTGGCAAGAATACACAGAAGTACTGTAGAAAATATCTTCATGACCCAGATAATCACAACGGTGTGATCACTCACCTAGAGCGAGACATCCTGGAGTGTGAAGTCAAGTGGCAATTAGAAAGCATCGTAAGAACAAAGCTAGTGGAGTTGATGGAATTCCAGTTGAAGTATTTCAAATACTGAAAGATGATGCTGTGAAAGTGCTGCACTCATAATGCCTGCAAATTTGGAAATCTCAGCAGTGGCCACAGGACTGGAAAAGGTCAGTTTTCATTCCAAATAGAAAGAAAGGTAATCCCAAAGAATGCTCAAAATACCACACAATTATGCTCATCTCACACGCTAGTAAAGTAATGCTCAAAATTCTCCAAGCCAGGCTTCAGCAATACGTGAACTGTGAACTTCCAGATGTTCAAGCTGGCTTTAGAAAAGGCAGAGGAACCAGAGATCAAACTGCCAACATCTGCTGGATCATTGAAAAAGCAAGAGAGTCCCAGAAAAAAAAATCTATTTCTGATTTATTGACTACACCAAAGCCTTTGACTGTGTGGATCACAATTAACTGTGGAAAATTCTGAAAGAGATGGGACTACCAGACCACCTGACCTGCCTCTTGAGAAACCTGTATGCAGGTCAGGAAGCAACAGTTAGAACTGGACATGGAACAACAGACTGGTTCCAAATAGGAAAAGGAGTACGTCAAGGCTGTATATTGTCTCCCTGCTTATTTAACTTATATGCCGAGTACATCATGAGAAATGCTGGGCTGGAAGAAGCACATGCTGGAATTAAGATTGCCAAGAGAAATATCAATAATCTCAGACATGCAGATGACACCACCCTTATGGCAGAAAGTGAAGAAGAACTAAAAATCCTCTTGATGAAAGTGAAAGAGGAGAGTGAAAAAGTTGGCTTACAGCTCAACATTCAGAAAACTAAGATCATGGCAACAGGTCCCATCACTCCATGGGAAATCGATGGGGAAACAGTGGAAGCAGTGTAAGATTTTATCTTTTTGGGCTCCAAAATCACTGCAGATGGTGATTGCAGCCATGAAATTAAAAGAAAATTACTCCTTGGAAGGAAAGTTATGACCAACCTAGATAGCATAATAAAAAGCAGAGACACTACTTTGCCAACAAAGGTCCCTCTGTTCAAGGCTATGGTTTTTCCAGTGGTCATGTACAGATGTGAGAATTGGACTGTGAAGAAAGTTGAGCACCGAAGAGTTTATGCTTTTGAACTGTGGTGTTGGAGAGGACTCTTGAGAGTTCCTTGAACTGCAAGGGCATCCAACTAGTACATCCTAAAGGAGATCAGTCCAGGGTGTTCATTGGAACGACTGATTCTGAAGCTGAAACTCCCATAATTTGGCCACCTGGTGCGAAGAGCTGACTCATTGGAAAATACCCTGATGCTGTAAGGGATTGGGGACAGGAGGAAAAGGGGATGACAGAGGATGAGATGGCTGCATGGCATCACCGACTCGATGTACATGAGTTCGAGAAATCTCCGGGAGTTGGTGACTGACAGGGAGGCTTGGCGTGCTGTGATTCATGGGGTCCCAAAGAGTCAGACATGACTGAGCGACTGAACGGAACTGAACTGATATGAATAACTAATTAAAAGTAAAGTAAAGTTGCTCAGTCATGTCCAACTCTTTGTGGCCCCATGGACTGTAGCCTACCAGGCTCCTCTGTCCATGGGGTTTTCCAGGCAAATGTACTGGAGTGGGTGGCCATTTCCTTCTCCAGGAGATCTTCCTGACCCAGGGATCTAACCTGGGTCTCCAGCATTGCAGACAGATGCTTTACCATTTGAGCCATATAATTCCATTGCTAACACGTGCAAGGGGCTACTCTTTCTGCCCTCTTCTGATGCCTATGTCAGAAGATTTCTCTATCTCCTTTATACTTTAATACAACTTTATTACACAAAAGCTCTAAGCAATCAAGCCTCGTCTCTGGACCTGAATTGAATTCATCTCCTCTGGAGGCCAAGAATTCCAGTGTCTTTGCGTGGTTCAGCAATACCTTTCAAGATCATCCTGGAGATTCTGGCCATGTACCTCAGGAACATGGTCAGATAGGAGGTCACCCTTGAGACTGTGGGCTTTTGACCCAGGTGCAGGGTGTTGGAGTGGCGGGAATCCTGGATAATTTGCACATGTGACCCCAGGTAAAGGGTCTGGGAATCACGTGGGAATCACGTGGGGATCACGTGACAATCACGTGGGAGTCATGTGGGAATCACGTGTCAATCATGAGGGAATCACGTGGGAATCACATGTTAATCACGTGGGAATCACTTGGGAATCACGTATCAATCACGTGGGAATATCGTGGGAATCACATTTAATCACGTGGAAATCACGTGGGAATCTCGTGTCAATCAAGTTGGAATCACGTGGGAATGACGTGTCAATCACGTTGGCATCACGTGGTAATCATTTGGGAATCACGTGTCATTCACGTTGGAATCACATGGGAATCACGTGGGAATCACGTGGGAATCACGTGTCAATCACGTGGGAATCACGTGGGAATAACGGGGGAATCACGTGTCAATCCTATAGGAATCACGTGGGAATCACGTGGGAATCACGTGTCAATCACGTAGGAATCACGTGTAAATCACGTGGGAATCACATGGGAATCACGTGTCAATCACGTGGGAATCATGTGGGAATCACGTGGGAATCACGTGACAATCATTTGGGAATCACCTGGGAATCACGTGTTAATCACGAGGGAATCACGTGGGAATCACGTATGAATCACATGGGAATCACGTGGGAATGACGTGTCAATTACGTGGGAATCACGTGGGAATCACGTGGGAATCACGTGTCAATCCCATAGGAATCACGTGGGAATCACGTGGGAATCACGTGTCAATCACGTAGGAATCACGTGTAAATCACGTGGGAATCACGTGTGAATCACGTGTCAATCACGTGGGAATCACGTGGGAATCATGTGCCAATCACGTGGGAATCACGTGGGAGTCACGTGAGAATCACGTGGGAATCACGTGGGAATCACGTGGGGATCACGTGACAATCACGTGGGAGTCATGTGGGAATCACGTGTCAATCATGATGGAATCACGTGGGAATCAAGTGGTAATCATACGTCAACCACGTGGGAATCACATGGGAATCACGTGCTAATCACGTGGGAATCCCGCTGGAATCACGTGTCAATATCGTGGGAATCATGTGGGAACCGAGTGTCAATCACGATGGAATTACGTGTGAATCACGTGGGAATCACGTGTCAATCACGTGGGAATCACGTGGGAATCACGTGGGATTCACGTGGGAATCACGTGTCAATCACGTGTCAATCATGTGAGAATCAAGTGGGAATCACGTGGAAATCACGTGTCAATCACGTGGGAATCACATGGGCATCATGTGTCAATCACGTGGTAATCATATGGGAATCACGTGTCAATCACGTGGGAATCACTTGGGAATCACATGTCAATTACGTGGGAATCACGTTAGAGTCACGGGCGAATCACGTGGGAGTCACGTGTCAATCACGTGGGAATCACGTGGGAATCACGTGTCAATCCCGTATGAATCACGTGTGAATCAGGTGGGAATCACGTGGGAATCACGTGGGAATGATGCGTCAATCACGTGGGAATCACATGGGAGTCACGTGGGAATAACGTGGGAATCACGTGGTAATCACGTAGGAATCACGTGGGAATAACGTGTCAATCACGTGGGAATCATGTGGGAATCACGTGTCAATCACGAGGGAATCACGTAGTAATCACGTGTCAATCACGTGGGCATCACATGGGTATCACACGGGAATCATTTGGGAATGACGTTTCAATCACGTTGGAATCACGTGGGAATCACTTTTGAATCACGTGGGAATCACGTGTCAATCACGTGGGAAACACGTTTCAATCCCGTCGGAATCAGGTGGGAATCACGTGGGAATCACGTGGGAATCACGAGGGAATCACGTGTCAATCACGTGGGAATCACGTGTCAATCATGTGGGAATCACTTGGGTATCACGTGGGAATCGCGTGTCAATCACGTGGGAATCACGTGGGAATCTCGTGGGAATCACGTGTCAATCACGATGGAATCACGTGGGAATCAAGTGGTAATCATGCGTCAATCACGTGGGAATCACATGGGAATCACGTGGGAATGACGTGTCAATCACGTGGGAATCACGTGGGAATCACGTGTCAAGCACGTGGGAATCACGTTTCAATCATGTGGGAATCACGTGTCAATCATGTGGGAATCACTTGGGAATCACGTTGGAATCATATGTCAATCACTAGGGAATCACGTGGGAATCACGTGGGAAGCACGTGGGAATCACGTGTCACTCACTTGGGAATCACATGGGAGTCAGGTGATAATCACGTGGGACTCACGTGTCATTCACGTGGGAATCACGTGGGAATCACGAGTCAATCACGAGGGAGTCACGTGGGAATCACGTGGGAATCCCGTGGAAATCACATGGGAATCACTTGTCAATCACGAGTGAATCACGTGGGAATCACGTGTCAATCACGTGGGAATCACGTGGGAATCAAGTGGAAATCATGCATCAATCACGTGTCAATCACGTGGGAATTACGTGAGAATCACGTGGGAATCACGTGGGAATCACGTGTCAATCACGTGGGAATCACGTGGGAATCATGCGTCAATCACGTGGGAATCATGTGGGAGTCACGTGGGAATCACGTGGGAATCAAGTCAGAATCACGTGGGTATATCGTGTCAATCACGTGGGAGTCATGTGGGAGTCACGTGTCAATCACGATGGAATCACGTGGTAATCAAGTGGTGATCATGTGTTTATCACGTGGGAATCACGTGTCAATCACGAGGGAATCACGTGGGAATCACGTGTTAATCACGTGGGAATCACTTGGGAATCACGTATCAATCACGTGGGAATATCGTGGGAATCACATTTAATCACGTGGAAATCACATGGGAATCTCATGTCAATCAAGTTGGAATCACGTGGGAATGACGTGTCAATCACGTTGGCATCACGTGGTAATCATTTGGGAATCACGTGTCATTCACGTTGGAATCATATGGGAATCACGTGGGAATCACGTGGGAATCACGTGGGAATGACGTGTAAATCACGTGGGAATCACGTGGGAATCACGTGTCAATCACGTGGGAATCACGTGTAGATCCTATAGGAATCACGTGGGAATCACGTGGGAATCACGTGTCAATCACGTAGGAATCACGTGGGAATCACGTGGGAATCACGTGTCAATCACGTGGGAATCATGTGGGAATCACGTGGGAATCACGTGACAATCATTTGGGAATCACCTGGGAATCACGTGGGAATCACGTGGGAATCACGTGGGAATCACGTGGGAATGACGTGTAAATCACGTGGGAATCACGTGGGAATCACGTGGGAATCACGTGTCAATCCCATAGGAATCACGTGGGAATCACGTGGGAATCACGTGTCAATCACGTAGGAATCACGTGTAAATCACGTGGCTATCACGTGTGAATCACGTGTCAATCACGTGGGAATCACGTGGGAATCACGTGTCAATCACGTAGGAATCACGTGTAAATCACGTGGTTATCACGTGTGAATCACGTGTCAATCACGTGGGAATCACGTGGGGATCACGTGACAATCACGTGGGAGTCATGTGGGAATCACGTGTCAATCATGATGTAATCACGTGGGAATCAAGTGGTAATCATGCGTCAACCACGTGGGAATCACATGGGAATCACGTGCTAATCACGTGGGAATCACGCTGGAATCACGTGTCAATATCGTGGGAATCATGTGGGAATCGAGTGTCAATCACGATGGAATTACGTGTGAATCACGTGTCAATCACGTGGGAATCACGTGGGAATCACGTGGGATTCACGTGGGAATCACGTGTCAATCACGTGTCAATCATGTGAGAATCAAGTGGGAATCACGTGGAAATCACGTGTCAATCACGTGGGAATCACATGGGAATCACGTGGGAATCACGTGTCAATCACGTGTCAATCATGTGAGAATCAAGTGGGAATCACGTGGAAATCACGTGTCAATCACGTGGGAATCACATGGGAATCACATGGGAATCACGTGTCAATCACGTGTCAATCATGTGAGAATCAAGTGGGAATCACGTGGGAATCACGTGGGAATCACGTGTAAATCACGTGGGAGTCACGTGGATTTCACGTGGGAATCCCGTGGAAATCACGGGAGAATCACGTGTCAACCACGTTGGAAACACTTGTCAATCACGTGGGAATCACGTGTAAATAACGTGGGAATCACGTGTCAATCATGTGTCAATCACGTGGTAATCACGGGGGAATCACGTGGGAATCACGTGGGATCACGTGGGAATCACGTGACAATCATTTGTGAATCACGTGGTAATCACGTGTTAATCACGTGAGAATCACGTGGGAATCACAAGGAAATCACATGTCAATCACGTGGGAATCACGTGTCAATCACGATGGAATCACTTGGGAATCACGTGTCAATCACGGGGGAATCACGTGGTAATCACGTGTCAATCATGTGGGAATCACGTGTCAATCACGTGGGAATCACGTGGGAATCACGTGACAATCATTTGGGAATCACGTGGGAATCACGTGTCAATCACCTGGGAATCACGTGGGAATCACGTGACAATCATTTGGGAATTACGTGGGATTCACGTGTCAATCACGTGGGAATCACGTGGGAATCACGTGGGAATCACGTGACAATCATTTGGGAATCACGTGGGAATCAGGTGTCTATCACGTGGGAATCACGTGGGAATCACGTGTCAATCACGTGTCAATCACGTGGTAATCACGGGCGAATCACGTGGGAATCACGTGGAAATCACGTGGGAATCACGTGGGAATCACATGGGAATAACGTGTCAATCATGTGGGAATCACGTGGGAATAACGTGGGAATCACGTGTCAATCATCTAGGAATCACGTGTCAATCACGTGGGAATCACGTGGGAATCACGTGGGAATCACGTGTCAATCATCTAGGAATCACGTGTCAATCACGTGGGAATCACGTGGGAATCACGTGTCAATCACGTGGGAATCACGTGGGAATCACGTGGGAATCACGTGTGGATCACGTGACAATCATTTGGGAATCACGTGGGAATCACGTGTCAATCACGTGGGAATCACGTGGGAATCACGTGTCAATCACGTGGGAATCACGTGGGAATCACGCAGGATTCACGTGTCAATCATCTAGGAATGACGTGTCAATCACGTGGGAATCACGTGGGAATCACTTGGGAATCACGTGTCAATCATCTAGGAACCACGTGTCAATCACGTGGGAATCACGTGGGAATCACGTGTCAATCACGTGGGAGTCACGTGGGAATCACGTGGGAATCACGTGTGGATCACGTGACAATCATTTGGGAATCACGTGGGAATCACGTGTCAATCACGTGGGAATCACGTGGGAATCACGTGTCAATCACGTAGGAGTCACGTGGATTTCACGTGGGAATCCCGTGGAAATCACGGGGGAATCACGTGTCAATCATGAGGGAATCACGTGGGAATCACGTGTCAATCACGTGAGAAACATGTGTCAATCACGTTGGAATCACGTGTAAATCACGTGGGAATCACGTGTCAATCATGTGTCAATCACGTGGTAATCACGGGGGAATCACGTGGGAATCACGTGGGATCACGTGGGAATCATGTGACAATCATTTGTGAATCACGTGGTAATCACGTGTAAATCACGTGAGAATCACGTGGGAATCACAAGGAAATCACATGTCAATCACGTGGGAATCACGTGTCAATCACGATGGAATCACTTGGGAATCACATGTCAATCACGGGGGAATCACGTGGTAATCACGTGTAAATCACGTGGGAATCACGTGGGAATCACAAGGAAATCACGTGTCAAACACAAGGAAATCCCGTGTCAATCACGTGGGAAACACGTGTCAATCACTTGGGAATCACGTGGAAATCACGTGTCAATCACGGTGGAATCACGTGTGAATCACGTGTCAATCATGTGGGAATCACGTGGGAATCATGTGGGAATCACGTGGGAATGACGTGTCAATCATGTGGGAATCACGTGTCAATCACGTGGGAATCACGTGGGAATCACGTCGGAATCTCATGCCAATCACGTGGGAATCACGTGGGAATCACGTGGGAATCACGTGGGAATCACGTGGGAATTACGTGGGAATCACGTGTCAATCACGTGGGAATCACGTGGGAATCACGTGGGAATCACGTGACAATCATTTGGGAATCACGGGGGAATCAGGTGTCAATCATGTGGGAATCACGTGGGAATCACGTGTCAATCACGTGTCAATCACGTGGGAATCACGTGGGAATCACGTGGGAATCCCGAGTCAATCACGTGGGAATCACGTGGGAATCATGTGGGAATCACATGTCATTCACGTGGGAATCACGAGTCAATCACGAGGGAGTCACGTGGGAATCACGTGGGAATCCCTTGGAAATCACGTGGGAATCACTTGTCAATCACGAGTGAATCACGTGGGAATCACGTGTCAATCACGTGGGAATCACGTGGGAATCAAGTGGAAATCATGCATCAATCACGTATCAATCACGTGGGACTCTCGTGGGAATCTCCTGATAATCACGTGTCAATCACGTGGGAATAACGTGGGAATCACGTTTCAATCACTTGGGAATCACGTGGGATTCACGTGGGAATCACGTGTCAATCACGTGTCAATCATGTGAGAATCAAGTGGGAATCACGTGGAAATCACGTGTCAATCACGTGGGAATCACATGGGAATCACGTGGGAATCACGTGTCAATCCCATGGGTATCACGTGGGAATCACTTGGGAATCATGTGGGAATCACGTGTCAATCACGTAGGAATCACGTGTCAATCACGTGGGAATCACATGGGAATCACGTGGGAATCACGTGTGGATCACGTGACAATCATTTGGGAATCACGTGGGAATCACGTGTCAATCACGTGGGAATCACGTGGGAATCACGTATCAATCACGTGGGAGTCACGTGGATTTCACGTGGGAATACCGTGGAAATCACGGGGGAATCACGAGTCAATCACGTGGGAAACACATGTCAATCACGGGGGAATCACGTGTAAATCACGTGGGAATCACGTGTCAATCATGTGTCAATCACGTGGTAATCACGGGGGAATCACGTGGGAATCACGTGGGATCACGTGTTAATCACGTGACAATCATTTGTGAATCACGTGGTAATCACGTGTAAATCACGTGAGAATCACGTGGGAATCACAAGGAAACCACATGTCAATCACGTGGGAATCACGTGTCAATCACGATGGAATCACTTGGGAATCACGTGTCAATCACGGGGGAATCACGTGGTAATCATGTGTAAATCACGTGGGAATCACGCGGGAATCACAAGGAAATCACGTGTCAATCACAAGGAAATCACGTGTCAATCACGTGGGAAACACGTGTCAATCACCTGGGAATCACGTGGGAATCACGTGTCAATCACGGTGGAATCACGTGTGAATCACGTGTGAATCACGTGTCAATCATGTGGGAATCACGTGGGAATCATGTGGGAATTACGTGGGAATCACGTGTCAATCATGTTGTAATCACGTGGGAATCACGTGTCAATCACGTGGGAATCACGTGGGAATCACGTCGGAATCTCGTGCCAATCACGTGGGAATCAAGTGGGAATCACGTGGGAATCACGTGGGAATCACCTGGGAATCACGTGTTAATCACGTGGGAATCACGTGTCAATCACGTGGGAATCACCTGGGAATCACGTGTTAATCACGTGGGAATCACATGGGAATCACGTGGGAATGATGTGTCAATCACGAAGGAATCACGTGGGAATCACCTGGGAATCACATGTCAATCACGTGGGAATCACGTGTCAATCACGTGGGAATCACCTGGGAATCACGTGTTAATCACGTGGGAATCACATGGGAATCACGTGGGAATGATGTGTCAATCACGAAGGAATCACGTGGGAATCATGTGTCAATCACGTGGGAATCACTTGGGAATCACGTTGGAATCATGTGTCAATCACTTGGGAATAACGTGGGAATCACGTGATAATCACGTGGGAATCACGTGTCAATCACGTGGGAATTACGTGAGAATCACATGGGAATCACGTGGGAATCACGTGTCAATCACCTGGGAATCACGTGGGAATCATGCGTCAATCACGTGGGAATCATGTGGGAGTCACGTGGGAATAACGTGGGAATCAAGTCGGAATCACGTGGGTATATCGTGTCAATCACGTGGGAGTCATGTGGGAGTCACGTGTCAATCACGATGGAATCACGTTGTAATCAAGTGGTGATCATGCGTTTATCACGTGGGAATCACGTGTCAATCACGAGGGAATCACGTGGGAATCACGTGTTAATCACGTGGGAATCACTTGGGAATCACGTATCAATCACGTGGGAATATCGTGGGAATGACATTTAATCACGTGGAAATCACATGGGAATCTCATGTCAATCAAGATGGAATCATGTGGGAATGACGTGTCAATCACGTTGGCATCACGTGGTAATCATTTGGGAGTCACGTGTCATTCACGTTGGAATCATATGGGAATCACGTGGGAATCACGTGGGAATCACGTGTCAATCAAGTGGGAATCACGTGGGAATAACGGGAGAATCACGTGTCAATCCTATAGGAATCACGTGGGAATCACGTGTCAATCACGTAGGAATCACGTGTAAATCACGTGGGAATCACGTGTCAATCACGTGGAAATCATGTGGGAATCACGTGGGAATCACGTGGGAATCACGTGACAATCATTTGGGAATCACCTGGGAATCACGTGTTAATCACGAGGGAATCACGTGGGAATCACGTATGAATCACGTAGGAATCACGTGGGAATGACGTGTCAATCACGTGGGAATCACGTGGGAATCACGTGGGAATCACGTGTCAATCCCATAGGAATCACGTGGGAATCACGTGGGAATCACGTGTCAATCACGTAGGAATCACGTGTAAATCACGTGGGAATCACGTGTGAATCACGTGTCAATCACGTGGGAATCACGTGGGAATCATGTGCCAATCACGTGGGAATCACGTGGGAGTCACGTGAGAATCACGTGGGAATCACGTGGGAATCACGTGGGGATCACGTGACAATCACGTGGGAGTCATGTGGGAATCACGTGTCAATCACGCGGGAATCACGTGGGAATCACGTATTAATCACGTGGGAATCACTTGGGAATCACGTGTCAATCACGTGGGAATATCGTGGGAGTCACATTTAATCACGTGGAAATCACATGGGAATCTCGTGTCAATCAAGTTGGAATCACGTGGGAATGACGTGTCAATCACGTTGCCATCACGTGGGAATCATTTGGGAATCACGTGTCATTCACGTTGGAATCATATGGGAGTCACGTGGGAATCACGTGGGAATCACGTGTCAATCACGTGGGAATCACGTGGGAATAGCGTGGGAATCACGTGTCAATCCCATAGGAATCCCGTGGGAATCACGTGGGAATCACGTGTCAATCACGTAGGAATCACGTGGGAATCATGTGGGAATCACATGTCAATCACGTGGGAATCATGTGGGAATCACCTGACAATCATTTGGGAATCACGTGGGAATCACGTGTCAATCCCATAGGAATCACGTGGGAATCACGTGGGAATCACGTGTCAATCACGGGGGAATCACGTGTAAATCACGTGTGAATCACGTGTCAATCACGGGGGAGTCACGTGGTAATCACGTGGGAATCAGGTTCGAATCACGTGTCAATAATGTGGGAATCATGTGGGAATCACGTGTCAATCACGATGGAATTACGTGTGAATCACGTGGGAATCACGTGGGAATCACGTGACAATCATTTGGGAATCACCCAGGAATCACGTGTTAATCACGTGGGAATCACATTGGAATCACGTGGGAATGACGTGTCAATCACGTAGGAATCACGTGGGAATCACTTGTCAATCACGTGGGAATCACATGTCAATCACGTGGGAATCACTTGGGAATCACGTTGGAATCATGTGTCAATCACTTGGGAATAACGTGGGAATCACATGGGAAGCACGTGGTAATCACGTGTCAATCACTTGGAAATCACATGGGAATCACGTGATAATCACGTGGGAATCACGTGTCAATCACTTGGGAATTACGTGAGAATCACGTTGGAATCACGTGGGAAGAACGTGACAATCACGTGGGAATCATGTGGGAATCATGCGTCAATCACGTGGGAATCACGTGGGAATTACGTGTCAATCACGTGGGAATCACGTGGGAATCACGTGGGAATCACGTGAGAATCACGTGGGAATCACGTCGGAATCACTTGGGAATCATGTGGGAATCACGTGTCAATCATGTGGGAATCACGTGGGAATTACGTGTCAATCACGTGGGAATCACGTGGGAATTACGTCGGAATCTCGTGCCAATCACGTGGGAATCTCGTGCCAATCACGTGGGAATCACGTGGGAATCACGTGGGAATCTCGTGGGAATCACGAGGGAATTACGTGGGAATCACGTGTCAATCACGTGGGAATCAGATGTCAATCAAGTTTGAATCACGTGGCAATCACGTGGGAATGACATTTCAATCCCTTGGGAATCACGTGGGAATAAGGTGGGAATCACGTGTCTATCACGTGGGAATCACGTGGAAATCATGCGTCAATCACGTGGGAAACACGTGGGAGTGACGTGGGAATCACGTGGCAATCAAGTGGGAATCACGTGGGTATCACGTGTCAATCACGTGGGAGTCATGTGGGAGTCACGTGTCAATCATGATGGAATCCCGTGGGAATCAAGTGATGATCATGCGTCAATCACGTGGGAATCACGTGGGAGTCACGTGGGAATCACATGGAAATCACGTGGTAATCATGTGGGAATCACGTTGGTATCACGTGTCAATATCGTGAGAATCATGTGGGAATCACTTGTCAATCACGATGGAATTACGTTTGAATCACGTGGGAATCACGTGTCACTCACGTGGGAATCATGTGGGAATCACGTGTCAATCACGTGAACATCATGTGGGCATCACGTGGGAATCATTTGGGAATCACGTGGGAATCACGGGGGAATCACGTGGGAATCACATGTCAATCACGTGGGAATCACGTGGCAATCACGTGGGAATGACATGTCAATCCCGTGGGAATCACGTGGGAATAAGGTGGGAATCACGTGTCACTCACGTGGGAATCACATGGGAATCACGTGGGATTCTCGTGGGAATCACGTGTAAATCACGTTTCAATCATGTGAGAATCAAGTGGGAATCACGTGGAAATCACGTGTCAATTACGTGGGAATCACGTGTCAATCACGTTGGAATCACGTGGGAATCATATGAGAATCACGAGTCAATCACGTGGGAATCAAGTGGGAATCACGTGTCAATCACGTGGGAATCACTTGGGAATCACGTTGGAATCATGTGTAAATCACTTGGGAATAACGTGGGAATCACGTGATAATCACGTGGGAATCACGTGTCAATCACGTGGGAATTACGTGAGAATCACGTGGGAATCACGTGGGAATCACGTGGGATCACGTGGGAATCACGTGACAATCATTTGTGAATCACGTGGTAATCACGTGTAAATCAAGTGGGAATCACGTGGGAATCACAAGGAAATCACGTGTCAAACACAAGGAAATCACGTGTCAATCACGTGGGAAACACGTGTCCATCACTTGGGAATCACGTGGGAATCACGTGTCAATCACGGTGGAATCACGTGTGAATCACGTGTGAATCACGTGTCAATCATGTGGGAATCACGTGGGAATCATGTGGGAATCACGTGGGAATCACGTGTCAATCATGTGGGAATCACGTGTCAATCACATGGGAATCACGTGGGAATCACGTCGGAATCTCGTGCCAATCACGTGGGAATCACGTGGGAATCACGTGGGAATCACGTGGGAATCACGTGGGAATTATGTGGGAATCACGTGTCAATCACGTGGGAATCACGTGGGAATCACGTGACAATCATTTGGGAATCACGTGGAAATCAGGTGTCAATCACGTGGGAATCACGTGGGAATCACGTGGGAATCACGTGTCAATCACGTGTCAATCACGTGGGAATCACGTGGGAATCACGTGGGAATCCCGAGTCAATCACGTGGGAATCACGTGGGAATCACGTGGGAATCACGTGTCATTCACGTGGGAATCACGTGGGAATCACGAGTCAATCACGAGGGAGTCACGTGGGAATCACGTGGGAATCCCGTGGAAATCCCGTGGGAATCACTTGTCAATCACGAGTGAATCACGTGGGAATCACGTGTCAATCACGTGGGAATAACGTGGGAATCAAGTGGAAATCATGCATCAATCACGTGTCAATCACGTGGGAATTACGTGAGAATCACGTGGGAATCACGTGGGAATCACGTGTCAATCACGTGGGAATCAGGTGGGAATCATGCGTCAATCACGTGGGAATCATGTGGGAGTCACGTGGGAATCACGTGGGAATCAAGTCAGAATCACGTGGGTATATCGTGTCAATCACGTGGGAGTCATGTGGGAGTCACGTGTCAATCACGATGGAATCACGTGGTAATCAAGTGGTGATCATGCGTTTATCACGTGGGAATCACGTGTCAATCACGAGGGAATCACGTGGGAATCACGTGTTAATCACGTGGGAATCACTTGGGAATCACGTATCAATCACGTGGGAATATCGTGGGAATCACATTTAATCACGTGGAAATCACATGGGAATCTCATGTCAATCAAGTTGGAATCACGTGGGAATGACGTGTCAATCACGGTGGCATCACGTGGTAATCATTTGGGAATCACGTGTCATTCACGTTGGAATCATATGGGAATCACGTGGGAATCACGTGGGAATCACGTGTCAATCACGTGGGAATCACGTGTCGATCCTATAGGAATCACGTGGGAATCACGTGGGAATCACGTGTCAATCACGTAGGAATCACGTGGGAATCACGTGGGAATCACGTGGGAATCACGTGTCAATCACGTGGGAATCACGTGGGAATCATGCGTCAATCACGTGGGAATCATGTGGGAGTCACGTGGGAATCACGTGGGAATCAAGTCAGAATCACGTGGGTATATCGTGTCAATCACGTGGGAGTCATGTGGGAGTCACGTGTCAATCACGATGGAATCACGTGGTAATCAAGTGGTGATCATGCGTTTATCACGTGGGAATCACGTGTCAATCACGAGGGAATCACGTGGGAATCACGTGTTAATCACGTGGGAATCACTTGGGAATCACGTATCAATCACGTGGGAATATCGTGGGAATCACATTTAATCACGTGGAAATCACATGGGAATCTCATGTCAATCAAGTTGGAATCACGTGGGAATGACGTGTCAATCACGTTGGCATCACGTGGTAATCATTTGGGAATCACGTGTCATTCACGTTGGAATCATATGGGAATCACGTGGGAATCACGTGGGAATCACGTGTCAATCACGTGGGAATCACGTGTCGATCCTATAGGAATCACGTGGGAATCACGTGGGAATCACGTGTCAATCACGTAGGAATCACGTGGGAATCACGTGGGAATCACGTGTCAATCACGTGGGAATCATGTGGGAATCACGTGGGAATCACGTGGGAATCACGTGACAATCATTTGGGAATCACCTGGGAATCACGTGGGAATCACGTGGGAATCACGTGGGAATCACGTGGGAATGACGTGTAAATCACGTGGGAATCACGTGGGAATCACGTGTAAATCACGTGGGAGTCACGTGGATTTCACGTGGGAATCCCGTGGAAATCACGGGGCAATCACGTGTCAACCACGTTGGAAACACTTGTCAATCACGTGGGAATCACGTGTAAATCACGTGGGAATCACGTGTCAATCATGTGTCAATCACGTGGTAATCACGGGGGAATCACGTGGGAATCACGTGGGATCACGTGGGAATCACGTGACAATCATTTGTGAATCACGTGGTAATCACGTGTTAATCACGTGAGAATCACGTGGGAATCACAAGGAAATCACATGTCAATCACGTGGGAATCACGTGTCAATCACGATGGAATCACTTGGGAATCACGTGTCAATCACGGGGGAATCACGTGGTAATCACGTGTCAATCATGTGGGAATCACGTGGGAATCACGTGACAATCATTTGGGAATTACGTGGGATTCACGTGTCAATCACGTGGGAATCACGTGGGAATCACGTGGGAATCACGTGTCAATCACGGGGGAATCACGTGGTAATCACGTGTCAATCATGTGGGAATCACGTGGGAATCACGTGACAATCATTTGGGAATCACGTGGGAATCAGGTGTCAATCACGTGGGAATCACGTGGGAATCACGTGGGAATCACGTGTCAATCTCGTGTCAATCACGTGGTAATCACGGGGGAATCACGTGGGAATCACGTGGAAATCACGTGGGAATCACGTGGGAATCACATGGGAATAACGTGTCAATCATGTGGGAATCACGTGGGAATAACGTGGGAATCACGTGTCAATCATCTAGGAATCACGTGTCAATCACGTGGGAATCACGTGGGATTCACGTGGGAATCACGTGTCAATCATCTAGGAATCACGTGTCAATCACGTGGGAATAACGTGGGAATCACCTGGTAATCACGTAGGAATCACGTGGAATAACGTGTCAATCACGTGGGAATCATGTGGGAATCACGTGTCAATCACGAGGGAATCACGTAGTAATCACGTGTCAATCACGTGGGCATCACATGGGTATCACACGGGAATCATTTGGGAATGACGTTTCAATCACGTTGGAATCACGTGGGAATCACTTTTGAATCACGTGGGAATCACGTGTCAATCATGTGGGAAACACGTTTCAATCCCGTGGGAATCAGGTGGGAATCACGTGGGAATCACGTGGGAATCACGAGGGAATCACGTGTCAATCACGTGGGAATCACGTGTCAATCATGTGGGAATCACTTGGGTATCACGTGGGAATCGCGTGTCAATCACGTGGGAATCACGTGGGAATCTCGTGGGAATCACGTGTCAATCACGATGGAATCACGTGGGAATCAAGTGGTAATCATGCGTCAATCACGTGGGAATCACATGGGAATCACGTGGGAATGACGTGTCAATCACGTGGGAATCACGTGGGAATCACGTGTCACTCACGTGGTAATCACGTTTCAATCATGTGGGAATCACGTGTCAATCATGTGGGAATCACTTCGGAATCACGTTGGAATCATGTGTCAATCACTTGGGAATCACGTGGGAATCACGTGGGAAGCACGTGGGAATCACGTGTCACTCACTTGGGAATCACATGGGAATCAGGTGATAATCACGTGGGACTCACGTGTCATTCACGTGGGAATCACGTCGGAATCACGAGTCAATCACGAGGGAGTCACGTGGGAATCACGTGGGAATCCCGTGGAAATCACATGGGAATCACTTGTCAATCACGAGTGAATCACGTGGGAATCACGTGTCACTACGTGGCAATCATGTGGGAATCACGTGTCAATCACGTGAACATCATGTGGGCATCACGTGGGAATCATTTGGGAATCACGTGGGAATCACGGGGGAATCACGTGGGAATCACATGTCAATCACGTGGGAATCACGTGGCAATCACGTGGGAATGACATGTCAATCCCGTGGGAATCACGTGGGAATAAGGTGGGAATCACGTGTCACTCACGTGGGAATCACATGGGAATCACGTGGGATTCTTGTGGGAATCACGTGTAAATCACGTGTCAATCATGTGAGAATCAAGTTGGAATCACGTGGAAATCACGTGCCAATTACGTGGGAATCACGTGTCAATCACGTTGGAATCACGTGGGAATCATATGAGAATCACGAGTCAATCACGTGGGAATCAAGTGGGAATCACGTGTCAATCACGTGGGAATCACTGGGGAATCACGTTGGAATCATGTGTAAATCACTTGGGAATAACGTGGGAATCACGTGTCAATCACGTGGGAATTACGTGAGAATCACGTGTCAATCACGATGGAATTACATGTGAATCACGTGTGAATCACGTGTGAATCACGTGGGAATCACGTAACAATCATTTGGGAATCACCTGGGAATCACGTGTTAATCACGAGGGAATCACATGGGAATCACGTGGGAATGATGTGTCAATCACGTAGGAATCACGTGGGAATCACGTGTCAATCACGTGGGAATCACGTGTCAATCACGTGGGAATCACTTGGGAATCACGTTGGAATCATGTGTCAATCACTTGGGAATAACGTGGGAATCACGTGATAATCACGTGGGAATCACGTGTCAATCACGTGGGAATTACGTGAGAATCACATGGGAATCACGTGGGAATCACGTGTCAATCACCTGGGAATCAGTGGGAATCATGCGTCAATCACGTGGGAATCATGTGGGAGTCACGTGGGAATAACGTGGGAATCAAGTCGGAATCACGTGGGTATATCGTGTCAATCATGTGGGAGTCATGTGGGAGTCACGTGTCAATCACGATGGAATCACGTGGTAATCAAGTTGTGATCATGCGTTTATCACGTGGGAATCAAGTGTCAATCACGAGGGAATCACGTGGGAATCACGTGTTAATCATGTGGGAATCACTTGGGAATCACGTATCAATCACGTGGGAATATCGTGGGAATCACATTTAATCACGTGGAAATCACATGGGAATCTCATGTCAATCAAGTTGGAATCACGTGGGAATGACGTGTCAATCACGTTGGCATCACGTGGTAATCATTTGGGAATCACGTGTCATTCACGTTGGAATCATATGGGAATCACGTGGGAATCACGTGGGAATCACGTGTCAATCACGTGGGAATCACGTGGGAATAACGGGGGTATCACGTGTCAATCCTATAGGAATCACGTGGGAATCACGTGTCAATCACGTAGGAATCACGTGTAAATCACGTGGGAATCACGTGTCAATCACGTGGGAATCATGTGGGAATCACGTGGGAATCACGTGCGAATCACGTGACAATCATTTGGGAATCACCTGGGAATCACGTGTTAATCACGAGGGAATCACGTGGGAATCACGTATGAATCACGTGTGAATCACGTGGGAATGACGTGTCAATCACGTGGGAATCACGTGGGAATCACGTGGGAATCACGTGTCAATCCCATAGGAATCACGTGGGAATCACGTGGGAATCACGTGTCAATCACGTAGGAATCACGTGTAAATCACGTGTGAATCACGTGTGAATCACGTGTCAATCACGTGGGAATCACGTGGGAATCATGTGCCAATCACGTGGGAATCACGTGGGAGTCACGTGAGAATCACGTGGGAATCACGTGGGAATCACGTGGGGATCACGTGACAATCACGTGGGAGTCATGTGGGAATCACGTGTCAATCATGAGGGAATCACGTGGGAATCACATGTTAATCACGTGGGAATCACTTGGGAATCACGTATCAATCACGTGGGAATATCGTGGGAATCACATTTAATCACGTGGAAATCACATGGGAATCTCGTGTCAATCAAGTTGGAATCACGTGGGAATGACGTGTCAATCACGTTGGCATCACGTGGTAATCATTTGGGAATCACGTGTCATTCACGTTGGAATCATATGGGAATCACGTGGGAATCACGTGGGAATCACGTGTCAATCACGTGGGAATCACGTGGGAATAACGGGGGAATCACGTGTCAATCCTATAGGAATCACGTGGGAATCACGTGGGAATCACGTGTCAATCACGTAGGAATCACGTGTAAATCACGTGGGAATCACATGGGAATCACGTGTCAATCACGTGGGAATCATGTGGGAATCACGTGGGACTCACGTGACAATCATTTGGGAATCACCTGGGAATCACGTGTTAATCACGAGGGAAACACGTGGGAATCACGTATGAATCACATGGGAATCACGTGGGAATGACGTGTTAATTACGTGGGAATCACGTGGGAATCACGTGGCAATCACGTGTCAATCCCATAGGAATCACGTGGGAATCACGTGGGAATCACGTGTCAATCACGTAGGAATCACGTGTAAATCACGTGGGAATCACGTGTCAATCACGTGGGAATCACGTGGGAATCATGTGCCAATCACGTGGGAATCACGTGGGAGTCACGTGAGAATCACGTGGGAATCACGTGGGAATCACGTGGGGATCACGTGACAATCACGTGGGAGTCATGTGGGAATCACGTGTCAATCATGATGGAATCACGTGGGAATCAAGTGGTAATCATACGTCAACCACGTGGGAATCACATGGGAATCACGTGCTAATCACGTGGGAATCACGCTGGAATCACGTGTCAATATCGTGGGAATCATGTGGGAATCGAGTGTCAATCACGATGGAATTACGTGTGAATCACGTGGGAATCACGTGTCAATCACGTGGGAATCACGTGGGAATCATGTGGGATTCACGTGGGAATCACGTGTCAATCACGTGTCAATCATGTGAGAATCAAGTGGGTATCAGGTGGAAATCACGTGTCAATCACGTGGGAATCACATGGGCATCATGTGTCAATCACGTTGGAATCACGTGGTAATCATATGGGAATCACGTGTCAATCACGTGGGAATCACGTGGGAATCACATGTCAATTACGTGGGAATCACGTTAGAGTCACGGGCGAATCACGTGGGAGTCACGTGTCAATCACGTGGGAATCACGTGGGAATCACGTGTCAATCCCGTATGAATCACGTGTGAATCAGGTGGGAATCACGTGGGAATCACGTGGGAATCATGCGTCAATCACGTGGGAATCACATGGGAGTCACGTGGGAATAACGTGGGAATCACGTGGTAATCACGTAGGAATCACGTGGGAATTACGTGTCAATCACGTGGGAATCATGTGGGAATCACGTGTCAATCACGAGGGAATCACGTAGTAATCACGTGTCAATCACGTGCGCATCACATGGGTATCACACGGGAATCATTTGGGAATGACGTTTCAATCACGTTGGAATCACGTGGGAATCACTTTTGAATCACGTGGGAATCACGTGTCAATCACGTGGGAAACACGTTTCAATCCCGTCGGAATCAGGTGGGAATCACGTGGGAATCACGTGGGAATCACGAGGGAATCACGTGTCAATCACGTGGGAATCACGTGTCAATCATGTGGGAATCACTTGTGTATCACGTGGGAATCGCGTGTCAATCACGTGGGAATCACGTGGGAATCTCGTGGGAATCACGTGTCAATCACGATGGAATCACGTGGGAATCTCGTGGGAATCACGTGTCAATCCCGTGGGAATCACGTGGGAATAAGGTGGGAATCACGTGTCACTCACGTGGGAATCACATGGGAATCACGTGGGATTCTCGTGGGAATCACGTGTAAATCACGTGTCAATCATGTGAGAATCAAGTGGGAATCACGTGGAAATCACGTGTCAATTACGTGGGAATCACGTGTCAACCACGTTGGAATCACGTGGGAATCATATGAGAATCACGAGTCAATCACGTGGGAATCAAGTGGGAATCACGTGTCAATCACGTGGGAATCACTGGGGAAACACGTTGTAATCATGTGTAAATCACTTGGGAATAACGTGGGAATCACGTGTCAATCACGTGGAAATTACGTGAGAATCACGTGGGAATCACGTGGGAATCATGCGTCAATCACGTGGGAATCAAGTGGGAATCACGTGTCAATCACGATGGAATTACATGTGAATCACGTGTGAATCACGTGGGAATCACGTGGGAATCACGTAACAATCATTTGGGAATCACCTGGGAATCACGTGTTAATCATGTGGGAATCACATGGGAATCGGGTGGGAATGATGTGTCAATCACGTAGGAATCACGTGGGAATCACGTGTCAATCACGTGGGAATTACGTGAGAATCACGTGGGATTCACGTGGGAATCATGTGTCAATCACGTGGGAATCATGTGGGAGTCACGTGGGAATAACGCGGGAATCAAGTCGGAATCACGTGGGTATAACGTGTCAATCACGTGGGAGTCATGTGGGAGTCACGTGTCAATCACGATGGAATCACGTGTTAATCAAGTGGTGATCATGCGTTTATCACGTGGGAATCACGTGTCAATCACGAGGGAATCACGTGGGAGTCACGTGTTAATCACGTGGGAATCACTTGGGAATCACGTATCAATCACGTGGGAATATCGTGGGAATCACATTTAATCACGTGGAAATCACATGGGAATCTCATGTCAATCAAGTTGGAATCACGTGGGAATGACGTGTCAATCACGTTGGCATCACGTGGTAATCATTTGGGAATCACGTGTCATTAACGTTGGAATCATATGGGAATCACGTGGGAATCACGTGGGAATCACGTGTCAATCACGTGGGAATCACGTGGGAATAACGGGGGAATCACGTGTCAATCCTATAGGAATCACGTGGGAATCACGTGTCAATCACGTAGGAATCACGTGTAAATCACGTGGGAATCACGTGGGAATCACGTGTCAATCACGTG
Source organism: Muntiacus reevesi (assembly GCF_963930625.1). NCBI lineage: Eukaryota > Metazoa > Chordata > Mammalia > Artiodactyla > Cervidae > Muntiacus > Muntiacus reevesi. The sequence continues at coordinate 50,649 of NW_027077798.1, forward strand.
GGAATCATGTGTGAATCACGTGGGAATCACGTGACAATCATTTGGGAATCACCTGGGAATCACGTGTTAATCACGAGGGAATCACGTGGGAATCACGTATGAATCACGTGGGAATCACGTGGGAATGACGTGTCAATCACGTGGGAATCACGTGGGAATCACGTGGGAATCACGTGTCAATCCCATAGGAATCACGAGGGAATCACGTGGGAATCATGTGCCAATCACGTGGGAATCACGTGGGAGTCACGTGAGAATCACGTGGGAATCACGTGGGAATCACGTGGGGATCACGTGACAATCACGTGGGAGTCATGTGGGAATCACGTGTCAATCACGAGGGAATCACGTGGGAATCACGTATTAATCACGTGGGAATCACTTGGGAATCACGTGTCAATCACGTGGGAATATCGTGGGAATCACATTTAATCACGTGGAAATCACATGGGAATCTCGTGTCAATCAAGTTGGAATCACGTGGGAATGACGTGTCAATCACGTTGCCATCACGTGGGAATCATTTGGGAATCACGTGTCATTCACGTTGGAATCATATGGGAGTCACGTGGGAATCACGTGGGAATCACGTGTCAATCACGTGGGAATCACGTGGGAATAACGTGGGAATCACGTGTCAATCCCATAGGAATCCCGTGGGAATCACGTGGGAATCACGTGTCAATCACGTAGGAATCACGTGTAAATCACGTGGGAATCATGTGGGAATCACATGTCAATCACGTTGGAATCATGTGGGAATCACGTGACAATCATTTGGGAATCACGTGGGAATCACGTGTCAATCCCATAGGAATCACGTGGGAATCACGTGGGAATCACGTGCCAATCACGGGGGAATCACGTGTAAATCACGTGGGAATCACGTGTCAATCACGGGGGAATCACGTGGTAATCACGTGGGAATCAGGTTTGAATCACGTGTCAATAATGTGGGAATCATGTGGGAATCACGTGTCAATCACGATGGAATTACGTGTGAATCACGTGTGAATCACGTGGGAATCACGGGGGAATCACGTGGTAATCACGTGGGAATCAGGTTCGAATCACGTGTCAATAATGTGGGAATCATGTGGGAATCACGTGTCAATCACGATGGAATTACGTGTGAATCACGTGGGAATCACGTGGGAATCACGTGGGAATCACGTGACAATCATTTGGGAATCACCCAGGAATCACGTGTTAATCACGTGGGAATCACATGGGAATCACGTGGGAATGACGTGTCAATCACGTAGGAATCATGTGGGAATCACTTGTCAATCACGTGGGAATCACGTGTCAATCACGTGGGAATCACTTGGGAATCACGTTGGAATCATGTGTCAATCACTTGGGAATAACGTGGGAATCACATGGGAAGCACGTGGGAATCACGTGTCAATCACTTGGGAATCACATGGGAATCACGTGATAATCACGTGGGAATCACGTGTCAATCACTTGGGAATTACGTGAGAATCACGTTGGAATCACGTGGGAATCACGTGTCAATCACTTGGGAATTACGTGAGAATCACGTTGGAATCACGTGGGAATCACGTGTCAATCACGTGGGAATCATGTGGGATTCATGCGTCAATCACGTGGGAATCACGTGGGAATTACGTGTCAATGACGTGGGAATCACGTGGGAATCACGTGGGAATCACGTGAGAATCACGTGGGAATCACGTGGGAATTACGTGTCAATCACGTGGGAATCACGTGGGAATTACGTCAGAATCTCGTGCCAATCACGTGGGAATCTCGTGCCAATCACGTGGGAATCACGTGGGAATCACGTGGGAATCTCGTGGGAATCACGAGGGAATTACGTGGGAATCACGTGTCAATCACGTGGGAATCACATGTCAATCAAGTTTGAATCACGTGGCAATCACGTGGGAATGACATTTCAATCCCTTGGGAATCACGTGGGAATAAGGTGGGAATCACATGTCTATCACTTGGGAATCACGTGGGAATCACGTGGAAATCATGCGTCAATCACGTGGGAAACACATGGGAGTCACGTGGGAATCACGTGGGGATCAAGTGGGAATCACGTGGGTATCACGTTTCAATCACGTGGGAGTCATGTGGGAGTCACGTGTCAATCATGATGGAATCCCGTGGGAATCAAGTGGTGATCATGCGTCAATCACGTGGGAATCACGTGGGAGTCACGTGGGAATCACATGGAAATCACGTGGTAATCATGTGGGAATCACGTTGGAATCACGTGTCAATATCGTGTGAATCATGTGGGAATCACTTGTCAATCACGATGGAATTACGTTTGAATCACGTGGGAATCACGTGTCACTACGTGGGAATCATGTGGGAATCACGTGTCAATCACGTGAACATCATGTGGGCATCACGTGGGAATCATTTGGGAATCACGTGGGAATCACGGGGGAATCACGTGGGAATCACATGTCAATCACATGGGAATCACGTGGCAATCACGTGGGAATGACATGTCAATCCCGTGGGAATCACGTGGGAATAAGGTGGGAATCACGTGTCACTCACGTGGGAATCACATGGGAATCACGTGGGATTCTTGTGGGAATCACGTGTAAATCACGTGTCAATCATGTGAGAATCAAGTGGGAATCACGTGGAAATCACGTGTCAATTACGTGGGAATCACGTGTCAATCACGTTGGAATCACGTGGGAATCATATGAGAATCACGAGTCAATCACGTGGGAATCAAGTGGGAATCACGTGTCAATCACGTGGGAATCACTGGGGAATCACGTTGGAATCATGTGTAAATCACTTGGGAATAACGTGGGAATCACGTGTCAATCACGTGGGAATTACGTGAGAATCACGTGTCAATCACGATGGAATTACATGTGAATCACGTGTGAATCACGTGTGAATCACGTGGGAATCACGTAACAATCATTTGGGAATCACCTGGGAATCACGTGTTAATCAGGAGGGAATCACATGGGAATCACGTGGGAATGATGTGTCAATCACGTAGGAATCACGTGGGAATCACGTGTCAATCACGTGGGAATCACGTGTCAATCACGTGGGAATCACTTGGGAATCACGTTGGAATCATGTGTCAATCACTTGGGAATAAAGTGGGAATCACGTGATAATCACGTGGGAATCACGTGTCAATCACGTGGGAATTACGTGAGAATCACATGGGAATCACGTGGGAATCACGTGTCAATCACCTGGGAATCAGTGGGAATCATGCGTCAATCACGTGGGAATCATGTGGGAGTCACGTGGGAATCACGTGCGAATCACGTGTCAATCACGTGGGAATCACGTGGGAATCACGTGCGAATCACGTGACAATCATTTGGGAATCACCTGGGAATCACGTGTTAATCACGAGGGAATCACGTGGGAATCACGTATGAATCACGTGGGAATCACGTGGGAATGACGTGTCAATCACGTGGGAATCACGTGGGAATCACGTGGGAATCACGTGTCAATCCCATAGGAATCACGTGGGAATCACGTGGGAATCACGTGTCAATCACGTAGGAATCACGTGTAAATCACGTGGGAATCACGTGTGAATCACGTGTCAATCACGTGGGAATCACGTGGGAATCATGTGCCAATCACGTGGGAATCACGTGGGAGTCACGTGAGAATCACGTGGGAATCACGTGGGAATCACGTGGGGATCACGTGACAATCACGTGGGAGTCATGTGGGAATCACGTGTCAATCATGAGGGAATCACGTGGGAATCACATGTTAATCACGTGGGAATCACTTGGGAATCACGTATCAATCACGTGGGAATATCGTGGGAATCACATTTAATCACGTGGAAATCACATGGGAATCTCGTGTCAATCAAGTTGGAATCACGTGGGAATGACGTGTCAATCACGTTGGCATCACGTGGTAATCATTTGGGAATCACGTGTCATTCACGTTGGAATCACATGGGAATCACGTGGGAATCACGTGGGAATCACGTGTCAATCACGTGGGAATCACGTGGGAATAATGGGGGAATCACGTGTCAATCCTATAGGAATCACGTGGGAATCACGTGGGAATCACGTGTCAATCACGTAGGAATCACGTGTAAATCACGTGGGAATCACATGGGAATCACGTGTCAATCACGTGGGAATCATGTGGGAATCACGTGGGAATCACGTGACAATCATTTGGGAATCACCTGGGAATCACGTGTTAATCACGAGGGAATCACGTGGGAATCACGTATGAATCACATGGGAATCACGTGGGAATGACGTGTCAATTACGTGGGAATCACGTGGGAATCATGTGGGAAACACGTGTCAATCCCATAGGAATCACGTGGGAATCACGTGGGAATCACGTGTCAATCACGTAGGAATCACGTGTAAATCACGTGGGAATCACGTGTGAATCACGTGTCAATCACGTGGGAATCACGTGGGAATCATGTGCCAATCACGTGGGAATCACGTGGGAGTCACGTGAGAATCACGTGGGAATCACGTGGGAATCACGTGGGGATCACGTGACAATCACGTGGGAGTCATGTGGGAATCACGTGTCAATCATGATGGAATCACGTGGGAATCAAGTGGTAATCATACGTCAACCACGTGGGAATCACATGGGAATCACGTGCTAATCACGTGGGAATCCCGCTGGAATCACGTGTCAATATCGTGGGAATCATGTGGGAACCGAGTGTCAATCACGATGGAATTACGTGTGAATCACGTGGGAATCACGTGTCAATCACGTGGGAATCACGTGGGAATCACGTGGGATTCACGTGGGAATCACGTGTCAATCACGTGTCAATCATGTGAGAATCAAGTGGGAATCACGTGGAAATCACGTGTCAATCACGTGGGAATCACATGGGCATCATGTGTCAATCACGTTGGAATCACGTGGTAATCATATGGGAAACACGTGTCAATCACGTGGGAATCACTTGGGAATCACATGTCAATTACGTGGGAATCACGTTAGAGTCACGGGCGAATCACGTGGGAGTCACGTGTCAATCACGTGGGAATCACGTGGGAATCACGTGTCAATCCCGTATGAATCACGTGTGAATCAGGTGGGAATCACGTGGGAATCACGTGGGAATCATGCGTCAATCACGTGGGAATCACATGGGAGTCACGTGGGAATAACGTGGGAATCACGTGGTAATCACGTAGGAATCACGTGGGAATAACGTGTCAATTCGTGGGAATCATGTGGGAATCACGTGTCAATCACGAGGGAATCACGTAGTAATCACGTGTCAATCACGTGGGCATCACATGGGTATCACACGGGAATCATTTGGGAATGACGTTTCAATCACGTTGGAATCACGTGGGAATCAATTTTGAATCATGTGGGAATCACGTGTCAATCACGTGGGAAACACGTTTCAATCCCGTCGGAATCAGGTGGGAATCACGTGGGAATCACGTGGGAATCACGAGGGAATCACGTGTCAATCACGTGGGAATCACGTGTCAATCATGTGGGAATCACTTGGGTATCACGTGGGAATCGCGTGTCAATCACGTGGGAATCACGTGGGAATCTCGTGGGAATCACGTGTCAATCACGATGGAATCACGTGGAAATCAAGTGGTTATCATGCGTCAATCACGTGGGAATCACATGGGAATCACGTGGGAATGACGTGCCAATCACGTGGGAATCACGTGGGAATCACGTGTCAAGCACGTGGGAATCACGTTTCAATCATGTGGGAATCACGTGTCAATCATGTGGGAATCACTTGGGAATCACGTTGGAATCATATGTCAATCACTTGGGAATCACGTGGGAATCACGTGGGAAGCACGTGGGAATCACGTGTCACTCACTTGGGAATCACATGGGAATCAGGTGATAATCACGTGGGACTCACGTGTCATTCACGTGGGAATCACGTGGGAATCACGAGTCAATCACGAGGGAGTCACGTGGGAATCACGTGGGAATCCCGTGGAAATCACATGGGAATCACTTGTCAATCACGAGTGAATCACGTGGGAATCACGTGTCAATCACGTGGGAATCACGTGGGAATCAAGTGGAAATCATGCATCAATCACGTGTCAATCACGTGGGAATTACGTGAGAATCACGTGGGAATCACGTGGGAATCACGTGTCAATCACGTGGGAATCACGTGGGAATCATGCGTCAATCACGTGGGAATCATGTGGGAGTCACGTGGGAATCACGTGGGAATCAAGTCAGAATCACGTGGGTATATCGTGTCAATCACGTGGGAGTCATGTGGGAGTCACGTGTCAATCACGATGGAATCACGTGGTAATCAAGTGGTGATCATGTGTTTATCACGTGGGAATCACGTGTCAATCACGAGGGAATCACGTGGGAATCACGTGTTAATCACGTGGGAATCACTTGGGAATCACGTATCAATCACGTGGGAATATCGTGGGAATCACATTTAATCACGTGGAAATCACATGGGAATCTCATGTCAATCAAGTTGGAATCACGTGGGAATGACGTGTCAATCACGTTGGCATCACGTGGTAATCATTTGGGAATCACGTGTCATTCACGTTGGAATCATATGGGAATCACGTGGGAATCACGTGGGAATCACGTGGGAATGACGTGTAAATCACGTGGGAATCACGTGGGAATCACGTGTCAATCACGTGGGAATCACGTGTAGATCCTATAGGAATCACGTGGGAATCACGTGGGAATCACGTGTCAATCACGTAGGAATCACGTGGGAATCACGTGGGAATCACGTGTCAATCACGTGGGAATCATGTGGGAATCACGTGGGAATCACGTGACAATCATTTGGGAATCACCTGGGAATCACGTGGGAATCACGTGGGAATCACGTGGGAATCACGTGGGAATGACGTGTAAATCACGTGGGAATCACGTGGGAATCACGTGGGAATCACGTGTCAATCCCATAGGAATCACGTGGGAATCACGTGGGAATCACGTGTCAATCACGTAGGAATCACGTGTAAATCACGTGGCTATCACGTGTGAATCACGTGTCAATCACGTGGGAATCACGTGGGAATCACGTGTCAATCACGTAGGAATCACGTGTAAATCACGTGGTTATCACGTGTGAATCACGTGTCAATCACGTGGGAATCACGTGGGGATCACGTGACAATCACGTGGGAGTCATGTGGGAATCACGTGTCAATCATGATGTAATCACGTGGGAATCAAGTGGTAATCATGCGTCAACCACGTGGGAATCACATGGGAATCACGTGCTAATCACGTGGGAATCACGCTGGAATCACGTGTCAATATCGTGGGAATCATGTGGGAATCGAGTGTCAATCACGATGGAATTACGTGTGAATCACGTGTCAATCACGTGGGAATCACGTGGGAATCACGTGGGATTCACGTGGGAATCACGTGTCAATCACGTGTCAATCATGTGAGAATCAAGTGGGAATCACGTGGAAATCACGTGTCAATCACGTGGGAATCACATGGGAATCACGTGGGAATCACGTGTCAATCACGTGTCAATCATGTGAGAATCAAGTGGGAATCACGTGGAAATCACGTGTCAATCACGTGGGAATCACATGGGAATCACATGGGAATCACGTGTCAATCACGTGTCAATCATGTGAGAATCAAGTGGGAATCACGTGGGAATCACGTGTCAATCACGTGGGAATCACGTGGGAATCACGTGTAAATCACGTGGGAGTCACGTGGATTTCACGTGGGAATCCCGTGGAAATCACGGGAGAATCACGTGTCAACCACGTTGGAAACACTTGTCAATCACGTGGGAATCACGTGTAAATAACGTGGGAATCACGTGTCAATCATGTGTCAATCACGTGGTAATCACGGGGGAATCACGTGGGAATCACGTGGGATCACGTGGGAATCACGTGACAATCATTTGTGAATCACGTGGTAATCACGTGTTAATCACGTGAGAATCACGTGGGAATCACAAGGAAATCACATGTCAATCACGTGGGAATCACGTGTCAATCACGATGGAATCACTTGGGAATCACGTGTCAATCACGGGGGAATCACGTGGTAATCACGTGTCAATCACGTGGGAATCACGTGGGAATCACGTGGGAATCACGTGTCAATCCCATAGGAATCACGAGGGAATCACGTGGGAATCATGTGCCAATCACGTGGGAATCACGTGGGAGTCACGTGAGAATCACGTGGGAATCACGTGGGAATCACGTGGGGATCACGTGACAATCACGTGGGAGTCATGTGGGAATCACGTGTCAATCACGAGGGAATCACGTGGGAATCACGTATTAATCACGTGGGAATCACTTGGGAATCACGTGTCAATCACGTGGGAATATCGTGGGAATCACATTTAATCACGTGGAAATCACATGGGAATCTCGTGTCAATCAAGTTGGAATCACGTGGGAATGACGTGTCAATCACGTTGCCATCTCGTGGGAATCATTTGGGAATCACGTGTCATTCACGTTGGAATCATATGGGAGTCACGTGGGAATCACGTGGGAATCACGTGTCAATCACGTGGGAATCACGTGGGAATAACGTGGGAATCACGTGTCAATCCCATAGGAATCCCGTGGGAATCACGTGGGAATCACGTGTCAATCACTTAGGAATCACGTGTAAATCACGTGGGAATCATGTGGGAATCACATGTCAATCACGTTGGAATCATGTGGGAATCACGTGACTATCATTTGGGAATCACGTGGGAATCACGTGTCAATCCCATAGGAATCACGTGGGAATCACGTGGGAATCACGTGCCAATCACGGGGGAATCACGTCTAAATCACGTGGGAATCACGTGTCAATCACGGGGGAATCACGTGGTAATCACGTGGGAATCAGGTTTGAATCACGTGTCAATAATGTGGGAATCATGTGGGAATCACGTGTCAATCACGATGGAATTACGTGTGAATCACGTGTGAATCACGTGGGAATCACGGGGGAATCACGTGGTAATCACGTGGGAATCAGGTTCGAATCACGTGTCAATAATGTGGGAATCATGTGGGAATCACGTGTCAATCACGATGGAATTACGTGTGAATCACGTGGGAATCACGTGGGAATCACGTGGGAATCACGTGACAATCATTTGGGAATCACCCAGGAATCACGTGTTAATCACGTGGGAATCACATGGGAATCACGTGGGAATGACGTGTCAATCACGTAGGAATCATGTGGGAATCACTTGTCAATCACGTGGGAATCACGTGTCAATCACGTGGGAATCACTTGGGAATCACGTTGGAATCATGTGTCAATCACTTGGGAATAACGTGGGAATCACATGGGAAGCACGTGGGAATCACGTGTCAATCACTTGGGAATCACATGGGAATCACGTGATAATCACGTGGGAATCACGTGTCAATCACTTGGGAATTACGTGAGAATCACGTTGGAATCACGTGGGAATCACGTGTCAATCACGTGGGAATCATGTGGGATTCATGCGTCAATCACGTGGGAATCACGTGGGAATCACGTGTCAATGACGTGGGAATCACGTGGGAATCACGTGGGAATCACGTGAGAATCACGTGGGAATCACGTGGGAATTACGTGTCAATCACGTGGGAATCACGTGGGAATTACGTCAGAATCTCGTGCCAATCACGTGGGAATCTCGTGCCAATCACGTGGGAATCACGTGGGAATCACGTGGGAATCTCGTGGGAATCACGAGGGAATTACGTGGGAATCACGTGTCAATCACGTGGGAATCACATGTCAATCAAGTTTGAATCACGTGGCAATCACTTGGGAATGACATTTCAATCCCTTGGGAATCACGTGGGAATAAGGTGGGAATCACATGTCTATCACTTGGGAATCACGTGGGAATCACGTGGAAATCATGCGTCAATCACGTGGGAAACACATGGGAGTCACGTGGGAATCACGTGGGGATCAAGTGGGAATCACGTGGGTATCACGTTTCAATCACGTGGGAGTCATTTGGGAGTCACGTGTCAATCATGATGGAATCCCGTGGGAATCAAGTGGTGATCATGCGTCAATCACGTGGGAATCACGTGGGAGTCACGTGGGAATCACATGGAAATCACGTGGTAATCATGTGGGAATCACGTTGGAATCACGTGTCAATATCGTGTGAATCATGTGGGAATCACTTGTCAATCACGATGGAATTACGTTTGAATCACGTGGGAATCACGTGTCACTACGTGGGAATCATGTGGGAATCACGTGTCAATCACGTGAACATCATGTGGGCATCACGTGGGAATCATTTGGGAATCACGTGGGAATCACGGGGGAATCACGTGGGAATCACATGTCAATCACGTGGGAATCACGTGGCAATCACGTGGGAATGACATGTCAATCCCGTGGGAATCACGTGGGAATAAGGTGGGAATCACGTGTCACTCACGTGGGAATCACATGGGAATCACGTGGGATTCTTGTGGGAATCACGTGTAAATCACGTGTCAATCATGTGAGAATCAAGTGGGAATCACGTGGAAATCACGTGTCAATTACGTGGGAATCACGTGTCAATCACGTTGGAATCACGTGGGAATCATATGAGAATCACGAGTCAATCACGTGGGAATCAAGTGGGAATCACGTGTCAATCACGTGGGAATCACTGGGGAATCACGTTGGAATCATGTGTAAATCACTTGGGAATAACGTGGGAATCACGTGTCAATCACGTGGGAATTACGTGAGAATCACGTGTCAATCACGATGGAATTACATGTGAATCACGTGTGAATCACGTGTGAATCACGTGGGAATCACGTAACAATCATTTGGGAATCACCTGGGAATCACGTGTTAATCACGAGGGAATCACATGGGAATCACGTGGGAATGATGTGTCAATCACGTAGGAATCACGTGGGAATCACGTGTCAATCATGTGGGAATCACTTGGGAATCACGTTGGAATCATGTGTCAATCACTTGGGAATAACGTGGGAATCACGTGATAATCACGTGGGAATCACGTGTCAATCACGTGGGAATTACGTGAGAATCACATGGGAATCACGTGGGAATCACGTGTCAATCACCTGGGAATCAGTGGGAATCATGCGTCAATCACGTGGGAATCATGTGGGAGTCACGTGGGAATCACGTGCGAATCACGTGTCAATCACGTGGGAATCATGTGGGAATCACGTGGGAATCACGTGCGAATCACGTGACAATCATTTGGGAATCACCTGGGAATCACGTGTTAATCACGAGGGAATCACGTGGGAATCACGTATGAATCACGTGGGAATCACGTGGGAATGACGTGTCAATCACGTGGGAATCACGTGGGAATCACGTGGGAATCACGTGTCAATCCCATAGGAATCACGTGGGAATCACGTGGGAATCACGTGTCAATCACGTAGGAATCACGTGTAAATCACGTGGGAATCACGTGTGAATCACGTGTCAATCACGTGGGAATCACGTGGGAATCATGTGCCAATCACGTGGGAATCACGTGGGAGTCACGTGAGAATCACGTGGGAATCACGTGGGAATCACGTGGGGATCACGTGACAATCACGTGGGAGTCATGTGGGAATCACGTGTCAATCATGAGGGAATCACGTGGGAATCACATGTTAATCACGTGGGAATCACTTGGGAATCACGTATCAATCACGTGGGAATATCGTGGGAATCACATTTAATCACGTGGAAATCACATGGGAATCTCGTGTCAATCAAGTTGGAATCACGTGGGAATGACGTGTCAATCACGTTGGCATCACGTGGTAATCATTTGGGAATCACGTGTCATTCACGTTGGAATCACATGGGAATCACGTGGGAATCACGTGGGAATCACGTGTCAATCACGTGGGAATCACGTGGAAATAACGGGGGAATCACGTGTCAATCCTATAGGAATCACGTGGGAATCACGTGGGAATCACGTGTCAATCACGTAGGAATCACGTGTAAATCACGTGGGAATCACATGGGAATCACGTGTCAATCACGTGGGAATCATGTGGGAATCACGTGGGAATCACGTGACAATCATTTGGGAATCACCTGGGAATCACGTGTTAATCACGAGGGAATCACGTGGGAATCACGTATGAATCACATGGGAATCACGTGGGAATGACGTGTCAATTACGTGGGAATCACGTGGGAATCACGTGGGAATCACGTGTCAATCCCATAGGAATCACGTGGGAATCACGTGGGAATCACGTGTCAATCACGTAGGAATCACGTGTAAATCACGTGGGAATCACGTGTGAATCACGTGTCAATCACGTGGGAATCACGTGGGAATCATGTGCCAATCACGTGGGTATCACGTGGGAGTCACGTGAGAATCACGTGGGAATCACGTGGGAATCACGTTGGGATCACGTGACAATCACGTGGGAGTCATGTGGGAATCACGTGTCAATCATGATGGAATCACGTGGGAATCAAGTGGTAATCATATGTCAACCACGTGGGAATCACATGGGAATCACGTGCTAATCACGTGGGAATCCCGCTGGAATCACGTGTCAATATCGTGGGAATCATGTGGGAACCGAGTGTCAATCACGATGGAATTACGTGTGAATCACGTGGGAATCACGTGTCAATCACGTGGGAGTCACGTGGGAATCACGTGGGATTCACGTGGGAATCACGTGTCAATCACGTGTCAATCATGTGAGAATCAAGTGGGAATCACGTGGAAATCACGTGTCAATCACGTGGGAATCACATGGGCATCATGTGTCAATCACGTGGTAATCATATGGGAATCACGTGTCAATCACGTGGGAATCACTTGGGAATCACATGTCAATTACGTGGGAATCACGTTAGAGTCACGGGCGAATCACGTGGGAGTCACGTGTCAATCACGTGGGAATCACGTGGGAATCACGTGTCAATCCCGTATGAATCACGTGTGAATCAGGTGGGAATCACGTGGGAATCACGTGGGAATCATGCGTCAATCACGTGGGAATCACATGGGAGTCACGTGGGAATAACGTGGGAATCACGTGGTAATCACGTAGGAATCACGTGGGAATAACGTGTCAATCACGTGGGAATCATGTGGGAATCACGTGTCAATCACGAGGGAATCACGTAGTAATCACGTGTCAATCACGTGGGCATCACATGGGTATCACACGGGAATCATTTGGGAATGACGTTTCAATCACGTTGGAATCACGTGGGAATCACTTTTGAATCACGTGGGAATCACGTGTCAATCACGTGGGAAACACGTTTCAATCCCGTCGGAATCAGGTGGGAATCACGTGGGAATCACGTGGGAATCACGAGGGAATCACGTGTCAATCACGTGGGAATCACGTGTCAATCATGTGGGAATCACTTGGGTATCACGTGGGAATCGCGTGTCAATCACGTGGGAATCACGTGGGAATCTCGTGGGAATCACGTGTCAATCACGATGGAATCACGTGGGAATCAAGTGGTAATCATGCGTCAATCACGTGGGAATCACATGGGAATCACGTGGGAATGACGTGTCAATCACGTGGGAATCACGTGGGAATCACGTGTCAAGCACGTGGGAATCACGTTTCAATCATGTGGGAATCACGTGTCAATCATGTGGGAATCACTTGGGAATCACGTTGGAATCATATGTCAATCACTTGGGAATCACGTGGGAATCACGTGGGAAGCACGTGGGAATCACGATGGAATTACGTGTGAATCACGTGTGAATCACGTGGGAATCACGGGGGAATCACGTGGTAATCACGTGGGAATCAGGTTCGAATCACGTGTCAATAATGTGGGAATCATGTGGGAATCACGTGTCAATCACGATGGAATTACGTGTGAATCACGTGGGAATCACGTGGGAATCACGTGGGAATCACGTGACAATCATTTGGGAATCACCCAGGAATCACGTGTTAATCACGTGGGAATCACATGGGAATCACGTGGGAATGACGTGTCAATCACGTAGGAATCATGTGGGAATCACTTGTCAATCACGTGGGAATCACGTGTCAATCACGTGGGAATCACTTGGGAATCACGTTGGAATCATGTGTCAATCACTTGGGAATAACGTGGGAATCACATGGGAAGCACGTGGGAATCACGTGTCAATCACTTGGGAATCACATGGGAATCACGTGATAATCACGTGGGAATCACGTGTCAATCACTTGGGAATTACGTGAGAATCACGTTGGAATCACGTGGGAATCACGTGTCAATCACGTGGGAATCATGTGGGATTCATGCGTCAATCACGTGGGAATCACGTGGGAATTACGTGTCAATGACGTGGGAATCACGTGGGAATCACGTGGGAATCACGTGAGAATCACGTGGGAATCACGTGGGAATTACGTGTCAATCACGTGGGAATCACGTGGGAATTACGTCAGAATCTCGTGCCAATCACGTGGGAATCTCGTGCCAATCACGTGGGAATCACGTGGGAATCACGTGGGAATCTCGTGGGAATCACGAGGGAATTACGTGGGAATCACGTGTCAATCACGTGGGAATCACATGTCAATCAAGTTTGAATCACGTGGCAATCACGTGGGAATGACATTTCAATCCCTTGGGAATCACGTGGGAATAAGGTGGGAATCACATGTCTATCACTTGGGAATCACGTGGGAATCACGTGGAAATCATGCGTCAATCACGTGGGAAACACATGGGAGTCACGTGGGAATCACGTGGGGATCAAGTGGGAATCACGTGGGTATCACGTTTCAATCACGTGGGAGTCATGTGGGAGTCACGTGTCAATCATGATGGAATCCCGTGGGAATTAAGTGGTGATCATGCGTCAATCACGTGGGAATCACGTGGGAGTCACGTGGGAATCACATGGAAATCACGTGGTAATCATGTGGGAATCACGTTGGAATCACGTGTCAATGTCGTGTGAATCATGTGGGAATCACTTGTCAATCACGATGGAATTACGTTTGAATCACGTGGGAATCACGTGTCACTACGTGGGAATCATGTGGGAATCACGTGTCAATCACGTGAACATCATGTGGGCATCACGTGGGAATCATTTGGGAATCACGTGGGAATCACGGGGGAATCACGTGGGAATCACATGTCAATCACATGGGAATCACGTGGCAATCACGTGGGAATGACATGTCAATCCCGTGGGAATCACGTGGGAATAAGGTGGGAATCACGTGTCACTCACGTGGGAATCACATGGGAATCACGTGGGATTCTTGTGGGAATCACGTGTAAATCACGTGTCAATCATGTGAGAATCAAGTGGGAATCACGTGGAAATCACGTGTCAATTACGTGGGAATCACGTGTCAATC
Source organism: Muntiacus reevesi (assembly GCF_963930625.1). Taxonomy (NCBI): domain Eukaryota; kingdom Metazoa; phylum Chordata; class Mammalia; order Artiodactyla; family Cervidae; genus Muntiacus; species Muntiacus reevesi. The sequence continues at coordinate 65,999 of NW_027077798.1, forward strand.
ACGTTGGAATCACGTGGGAATCATATGAGAATCACGAGTCAATCACGTGGGAATCAAGTGGGAATCACGTGTCAATCACGTGGGAATCACTGGGGAATCACATTGGAATCATGTGTAAATCACTTGGGAATAACGTGGGAATCACGTGTCAATCACGTGGGAATTACGTGAGAATCACGTGTCAATCACGATGGAATTACATGTGAATCACGTGTGAATCACGTGTGAATCACGTGGGAATCACGTAACAATCATTTGGGAATCACCTGGGAATCACGTGTTAATCACGAGGGAATCACATGGGAATCACGTGGGAATGATGTGTCAATCACGTAGGAATCACGTGGGAATCACGTGTCAATCACGTGGGAATCACGTGTCAATCACGTGGGAATCACTTGGGAATCACGTTGGAATCATGTGTCAATCACTTGGGAATAAAGTGGGAATCACGTGATAATCACGTGGGAATCACGTGTCAATCACGTGGGAATTACGTGAGAATCACATGGGAATCACGTGGGAATCACGTGTCAATCACCTGGGAATCAGTGGGAATCATGCGTCAATCACGTGGGAATCATGTGGGAGTCACGTGGGAATCACGTGCGAATCACGTGTCAATCACGTGGGAATCATGTGGGAATCACGTGGGAATCACGTGCGAATCACGTGACAATCATTTGGGAATCACCTGGGAATCACGTGTTAATCACGAGGGAATCACGTGGGAATCACGTATGAATCACGTGGGAATCACGTGGGAATCACGTGGGAATCACGTGTCAATCCCATAGGAATCACGTGGGAATCACGTGGGAATCACGTGTCAATCACGTAGGAATCACGTGTAAATCACGTGGGAATCACGTGTGAATCACGTGTCAATCACGTGGGAATCACGTGGGAATCATGTGCCAATCACGTGGGAATCACGTGGGAGTCACGTGAGAATCACGTGGGAATCACGTGGGAATCACGTGGGGATCACGTGACAATCACGTGGGAGTCATGTGGGAATCACGTGTCAATCATGAGGGAATCACGTGGGAATCACATGTTAATCACGTGGGAATCACTTGGGAATCACGTATCAATCACGTGGGAATATCGTGGGAATCACATTTAATCACGTGGAAATCACATGGGAATCTCGTGTCAATCAAGTTGGAATCACGTGGGAATGACGTGTCAATCACGTTGGCATCACGTGGTAATCATTTGGGAATCACGTGTCATTCACGTTGGAATCACATGGGAATCACGTGGGAATCACGTGGGAATCACGTGTCAATCACGTGGGAATCACGTGGGAATAACGGGGGAATCACGTGTCAATCCTATAGGAATCACGTGGGAATCACGTGGGAATCACGTGTCAATCACGTAGGAATCACGTGTAAATCACGTGGGAATCACATGGGAATCACGTGTCAATCACGTGGGAATCATGTGGGAATCACGTGGGAATCACGTGACAATCATTTGGGAATCACCTGGGAATCACGTGTTAATCACGAGGGAATCACGTGGGAATCACGTATGAATCACATGGGAATCACGTGGGAATGACGTGTCAATTACGTGGGAATCACGTGGGAATCATGTGGGAAACACGTGTCAATCCCATAGGAATCACGTGGGAATCACGAGGGAATCACGTGTCAATCACGTAGGAATCACGTGTAAATCACGTGGGAATCACGTGTGAATCACGTGTCAATCACGTGGGAATCACGTGGGAATCATGTGCCAATCACGTGGGAATCACGTGGGAGTCACGTGAGAATCACGTGGGAATCACGTGGGAATCACGTGGGGATCACGTGACAATCACGTGGGAGTCATGTGGGAATCACGTGTCAATCATGATGGAATCACGTGGGAATCAAGTGGTAATCATACGTCAACCACGTGGGAATCACATGGGAATCACGTGCTAATCACGTGGGAATCCCGCTGGAATCACGTGTCAATATCGTGGGAATCATGTGGGAACCGAGTGTCAATCACGATGGAATTACGTGTGAATCACGTGGGAATCACGTGTCAATCACGTGGGAATCACGTGGGAATCACGTGGGATTCACGTGGGAATCACGTGTCAATCACGTGTCAATCATGTGAGAATCAAGTGGGAATCACGTGGAAATCACGTGTCAATCACGTGGGAATCACATGGGCATCATGTGTCAATCACGTTGGAATCACGTGGTAATCATATGGGAAACACGTGTCAATCACGTGGGAATCACTTGGGAATCACATGTAAATTACGTGGGAATCACGTTAGAGTCACGGGCGAATCACGTGGGAGTCACGTGTCAATCACGTGGGAATCACGTGGGAATCACGTGTCAATCCCGTATGAATCACGTGTGAATCAGGTGGGAATCACGTGGGAATCACGTGGGAATCATGCGTCAATCACGTGGGAATCACATGGGAGTCACGTGGGAATAACGTGGGAATCACGTGGTAATCACGTAGGAATCACGTGGGAATAACGTGTCAATCACGTGGGAATCATGTGGGAATCACGTGTCAATCACGAGGGAATCACGTAGTAATCACGTGTCAATCACGTGGGCATCACATGGGTATCACACGGGAATCATTTGGGAATGACGTTTCAATCACGTTGGAATCACGTGGGAATCAATTTTGAATCACGTGGGAATCACGTGTCAATCACGTGGGAAACACGTTTCAATCCCGTCGGAATCAGGTGGGAATCACGTGGGAATCACGTGGGAATCACGAGGGAATCACGTGTCAATCACGTGGGAATCACGTGTCAATCATGTGGGAATCACTTGGGTATCACGTGGGAATCGCGTGTCAATCACGTGGGAATCACGTGGGAATCTCGTGGGAATCACGTGTCAATCACGATGGAATCACGTGGAAATCAAGTGGTTATCATGCGTCAATCACGTGGGAATCACATGGGAATCACGTGGGAATGACGTGCCAATCACGTGGGAATCACGTGGGAATCACGTGTCAAGCACGTGGGAATCACGTTTCAATCATGTGGGAATCACGTGTCAATCATGTGGGAATCACTTGGGAATCACGTTGGAATCATATGTCAATCACTTGGGAATCACGTGGGAATCACGTGGGAAGCACGTGGGAATCACGTGTCACTCACTTGGGAATCACATGGGAATCAGGTGATAATCACGTGGGACTCTCGTGTCATTCACGTGGGAATCACGTGGGAATCACGAGTCAATCACGAGGGAGTCACGTGGGAATCACGTGGGAATCCCGTGGAAATCACATGGGAATCACTTGTCAATCACGAGTGAATCACGTGGGAATCACGTGTCAATCACGTGGGAATCACGTGGGAATCAAGTGGAAATCATGCATCAATCACGTGTCAATCACGTGGGAATTACGTGAGAATCACGTGGGAATCACGTGGGAATCACGTGTCAATCACGTGGGAATCACGTGGGAATCATGCGTCAATCACGTGGGAATCATGTGGGAGTCACGTGGGAATCACGTGGGAATCAAGTCAGAATCACGTGGGTATATCGTGTCAATCACGTGGGAGTCATGTGGGAGTCACGTGTCAATCACGATGGAATCACGTGGTAATCAAGTGGTGATCATGTGTTTATCACGTGGGAATCACGTGTCAATCACGAGGGAATCACGTGGGAATCACGTGTTAATCACGTGGGAATCACTTGGGAATCACGTATCAATCACGTGGGAATATCGTGGGAATCACATTTAATCACGTGGAAATCACATGGGAATCTCATGTCAATCAAGTTGGAATCACGTGGGAATGACGTGTCAATCACGTTGGCATCACGTGGTAATCATTTGGGAATCACGTGTCATTCACGTTGGAATCATATGGGAATCACGTGGGAATCACGTGGGAATCACGTGGGAATGACGTGTAAATCACGTGGGAATCACGTGGGAATCACGTGTCAATCACGTGGGAATCACGTGTAGATCCTATAGGAATCACGTGGGAATCACGTGGGAATCACGTGTCAATCACGTAGGAATCACGTGGGAATCACGTGGGAATCACGTGTCAATCACGTGGGAATCATGTGGGAATCACGTGGGAATCACGTGACAATCATTTGGGAATCACCTGGGAATCACGTGGGAATCACGTGGGAATCACGTGGGAATCACGTGGGAATGACGTGTAAATCACGTGGGAATCACGTGGGAATCACGTGGGAATCACGTGTCAATCCCATAGGAATCACGTGGGAATCACGTGGGAATCACGTGTCAATCACGTAGGAATCACGTGTAAATCACGTGGCTATCACGTGTGAATCACGTGTCAATCACGTGGGAATCACGTGGGAATCACGTGTCAATCACGTAGGAATCACGTGTAAATCACGTGGTTATCACGTGTGAATCACGTGTCAATCACGTGGGAATCACGTGGGGATCACGTGACAATCACGTGGGAGTCATGTGGGAATCACGTGTCAATCATGATGTAATCACGTGGGAATCAAGTGGTAATCATGCGTCAACCACGTGGGAATCACATGGGAATCACGTGCTAATCACGTGGGAATCACGCTGGAATCACGTGTCAATATCGTGGGAATCATGTGGGAATCGAGTGTCAATCACGATGGAATTACGTGTGAATCACGTGTCAATCACGTGGGAATCACGTGGGAATCACGTGGGATTCACGTGGGAATCACGTGTCAATCACGTGTCAATCATGTGAGAATCAAGTGGGAATCACGTGGAAATCACGTGTCAATCACGTGGGAATCACATGGGAATCACGTGGGAATCACGTGTCAATCACGTGTCAATCATGTGAGAATCAAGTGGGAATCACGTGGGAATCACGTGTCAATCACGTGGGAATCACGTGGGAATCACGTGTAAATCACGTGGGAGTCACGTGGATTTCACGTGGGAATCCCGTGGAAATCACGGGAGAATCACGTGTCAACCACGTTGGAAACACTTGTCAATCACGTGGGAATCACGTGTAAATAACGTGGGAATCACGTGTCAATCATGTGTCAATCACATGGTAATCACGGGGGAATCACGTGGGAATCACGTGGGATCACGTGGGAATCACGTGACAATCATTTGTGAATCACGTGGTAATCACGTGTTAATCACGTGAGAATCACGTGGGAATCACAAGGAAATCACATGTCAATCACGTGGGAATCACGTGTCAATCACGATGGAATCACTTGGGAATCACGTGTCAATCACGGGGGAATCACGTGGTAATCACGTGTCAATCACGTGGGAATCACGTGGGAATCACGTGGGAATCACGTGTCAATCCCATAGGAATCACGAGGGAATCACGTGGGAATCATGTGCCAATCACGTGGGAATCACGTGGGAGTCACGTGAGAATCACGTGGGAATCACGTGGGAATCACGTGGGGATCACGTGACAATCACGTGGGAGTCATGTGGGAATCACGTGTCAATCACGAGGGAATCACGTGGGAATCACGTATTAATCACGTGGGAATCACTTGGGAATCACGTGTCAATCACGTGGGAATATCGTGGGAATCACATTTAATCACGTGGAAATCACATGGGAATCTCGTGTCAATCAAGTTGGAATCACGTGGGAATGACGTGTCAATCACGTTGCCATCTCGTGGGAATCATTTGGGAATCACGTGTCATTCACGTTGGAATCATATGGGAGTCACGTGGGAATCACGTGGGAATCACGTGTCAATCACGTGGGAATCACGTGGGAATAACGTGGGAATCACGTGTCAATCCCATAGGAATCCCGTGGGAATCACGTGGGAATCACGTGTCAATCACTTAGGAATCACGTGTAAATCACGTGGGAATCATGTGGGAATCACATGTCAATCACGTTGGAATCATGTGGGAATCACGTGACAATCATTTGGGAATCACGTGGGAATCACGTGTCAATCCCATAGGAATCACGTGGGAATCACGTGGGAATCACGTGCCAATCACGGGGGAATCACGTCTAAATCACGTGGGAATCACGTGTCAATCACGGGGGAATCACGTGGTAATCACGTGGGAATCAGGTTTGAATCACGTGTCAATAATTTGGGAATCATGTGGGAATCACGTGTCAATCACGATGGAATTACGTGTGAATCACGTGTGAATCACGTGGGAATCACGGGGGAATCACGTGGTAATCACGTGGGAATCAGGTTCGAATCACGTGTCAATAATGTGGGAATCATGTGGGAATCACGTGTCAATCACGATGGAATTACGTGTGAATCACGTGGGAATCACGTGGGAATCACGTGGGAATCACGTGACAATCATTTGGGAATCACCCAGGAATCACGTGTTAATCACGTGGGAATCACATGGGAATCACGTGGGAATGACGTGTCAATCACGTAGGAATCATGTGGGAATCACTTGTCAATCACGTGGGAATCACGTGTCAATCACGTGGGAATCACTTGGGAATCACGTTGGAATCATGTGTCAATCACTTGGGAATAACGTGGGAATCACATGGGAAGCACGTGGGAATCACGTGTCAATCACTTGGGAATCACATGGGAATCACGTGATAATCACGTGGGATTCACGTGTCAATCACTTGGGAATTACGTGAGAATCACGTTGGAATCACGTGGGAATCACGTGTCAATCACGTGGGAATCATGTGGGATTCATGCGTCAATCACGTGGGAATCACGTGGGAATCACGTGTCAATGACGTGGGAATCACGTGGGAATCACGTGGGAATCACGTGAGAATCACGTGGGAATCACGTGGGAATTACGTGTCAATCACGTGGGAATCACGTGGGAATTACGTCAGAATCTCGTGCCAATCACGTGGGAATCTCGTGCCAATCACGTGGGAATCACGTGGGATTCACGTGGGAATCACGTGTCAATCACGTGTCAATCATGTGAGAATCAAGTGGGAATCACGTGGAAATCACGTGTCAATCACGTGGGAATCACATGGGCATCATGTGTCAATCACGTTGGAATCACGTGGTAATCATATGGGAAACACGTGTCAATCACGTGGGAATCACTTGGGAATCACATGTCAATTACGTGGGAATCACGTTAGAGTCACGGGCGAATCACGTGGGAGTCACGTGTCAATCACGTGGGAATCACGTGGGAATCACGTGTCAATCCCGTATGAATCACGTGTGAATCAGGTGGGAATCACGTGGGAATCACGTGGGAATCATGCGTCAATCACGTGGGAATCACATGGGAGTCACGTGGGAATAACGTGGGAATCACGTGGTAATCACGTAGGAATCACGTGGGAATAACGTGTCAATCACGTGGGAATCATGTGGGAATCACGTGTCAATCACGAGGGAATCACGTAGTAATCACGTGTCAATCACGTGGGCATCACATGGGTATCACACGGGAATCATTTGGGAATGACGTTTCAATCACGTTGGAATCACGTGGGAATCAATTTTGAATCACGTGGGAATCACGTGTCAATCACGTGGGAAACACGTTTCAATCCCGTCGGAATCAGGTGGGAATCACGTGGGAATCACGTGGGAATCACGAGGGAATCACGTGTCAATCACGTGGGAATCACGTGTCAATCATGTGGGAATCACTTGGGTATCACGTGGGAATCGCGTGTCAATCACGTGGGAATCACGTGGGAATCTCGTGGGAATCACGTGTCAATCACGATGGAATCACGTGGAAATCAAGTGGTTATCATGCGTCAATCACGTGGGAATCACATGGGAATCACGTGGGAATGACGTGCCAATCACGTGGGAATCACGTGGGAATCACGTGTCAAGCACGTGGGAATCACGTTTCAATCATGTGGGAATCACGTGTCAATCATGTGGGAATCACTTGGGAATCACGTTGGAATCATATGTCAATCACTTGGGAATCACGTGGGAATCACGTGGGAAGCACGTGGGAATCACGTGTCACTCACTTGGGAATCACATGGGAATCAGGTGATAATCACGTGGGACTCTCGTGTCATTCACGTGGGAATCACGTGGGAATCACGAGTCAATCACGAGGGAGTCACGTGGGAATCACGTGGGAATCCCGTGGAAATCACATGGGAATCACTTGTCAATCACGAGTGAATCACGTGGGAATCACGTGTCAATCACGTGGGAATCACGTGGGAATCAAGTGGAAATCATGCATCAATCACGTGTCAATCACGTGGGAATTACGTGAGAATCACGTGGGAATCACGTGGGAATCACGTGTCAATCACGTGGGAATCACGTGGGAATCATGCGTCAATCACGTGGGAATCATGTGGGAGTCACGTGGGAATCACGTGGGAATCAAGTCAGAATCACGTGGGTATATCGTGTCAATCACGTGGGAGTCATGTGGGAGTCACGTGTCAATCACGATGGAATCACGTGGTAATCAAGTGGTGATCATGTGTTTATCACGTGGGAATCACGTGTCAATCACGAGGGAATCACGTGGGAATCACGTGTTAATCACGTGGGAATCACTTGGGAATCACGTATCAATCACGTGGGATTATCGTGGGAATCACATTTAATCACGTGGAAATCACATGGGAATCTCATGTCAATCAAGTTGGAATCACGTGGGAATGACGTGTCAATCACGTTGGCATCACGTGGTAATCATTTGGGAATCACGTGTCATTCACGTTGGAATCATATGGGAATCACGTGGGAATCACGTGGGAATCACGTGGGAATGACGTGTAAATCACGTGGGAATCACGTGGGAATCACGTGTCAATCACGTGGGAATCACGTGTAGATCCTATAGGAATCACGTGGGAATCACGTGGGAATCACGTGTCAATCACGTAGGAATCACGTGGGAATCACGTGGGAATCACGTGTCAATCACGTGGGAATCATGTGGGAATCACGTGGGAATCACGTGACAATCATTTGGGAATCACCTGGGAATCACGTGGGAATCACGTGGGAATCACGTGGGAATCACGTGGGAATGACGTGTAAATCACGTGGGAATCACGTGGGAATCACGTGGGAATCACGTGTCAATCCCATAGGAATCACGTGGGAATCACGTGGGAATCACGTGTCAATCACGTAGGAATCACGTGTAAATCACGTGGCTATCACGTGTGAATCACGTGTCAATCACGTGGGAATCACGTGGGAATCACGTGTCAATCACGTAGGAATCACGTGTAAATCACGTGGTTATCACGTGTGAATCACGTGTCAATCACGTGGGAATCACGTGGGGATCACGTGACAATCACGTGGGAGTCATGTGGGAATCACGTGTCAATCATGATGTAATCACGTGGGAATCAAGTGGTAATCATGCGTCAACCACGTGGGAATCACATGGGAATCACGTGCTAATCACGTGGGAATCACGCTGGAATCACGTGTCAATATCGTGGGAATCATGTGGGAATCGAGTGTCAATCACGATGGAATTACGTGTGAATCACGTGTCAATCACGTGGGAATCACGTGGGAATCACGTGGGATTCACGTGGGAATCACGTGTCAATCACGTGTCAATCATGTGAGAATCAAGTGGGAATCACGTGGAAATCACGTGTCAATCACGTGGGAATCACATGGGAATCACGTGGGAATCACGTGTCAATCACGTGTCAATCATGTGAGAATCAAGTGGGAATCACGTGGGAATCACGTGTCAATCACGTGGGAATCACGTGGGAATCACGTGTAAATCACGTGGGAGTCACGTGGATTTCACGTGGGAATCCCGTGGAAATCACGGGAGAATCACGTGTCAACCACGTTGGAAACACTTGTCAATCACGTGGGAATCACGTGTAAATAACGTGGGAATCACGTGTCAATCATGTGTCAATCACATGGTAATCACGGGGGAATCACGTGGGAATCACGTGGGATCACGTGGGAATCACGTGACAATCATTTGTGAATCACGTGGTAATCACGTGTTAATCACGTGAGAATCACGTGGGAATCACAAGGAAATCACATGTCAATCACGTGGGAATCACGTGTCAATCACGATGGAATCACTTGGGAATCACGTGTCAATCACGGGGGAATCACGTGGTAATCACGTGTCAATCACGTGGGAATCACGTGGGAATCACGTGGGAATCACGTGTCAATCCCATAGGAATCACGAGGGAATCACGTGGGAATCATGTGCCAATCACGTGGGAATCACGTGGGAGTCACGTGAGAATCACGTGGGAATCACGTGGGAATCACGTGGGGATCACGTGACAATCACGTGGGAGTCATGTGGGAATCACGTGTCAATCACGAGGGAATCACGTGGGAATCACGTATTAATCACGTGGGAATCACTTGGGAATCACGTGTCAATCACGTGGGAATATCGTGGGAATCACATTTAATCACGTGGAAATCACATGGGAATCTCGTGTCAATCAAGTTGGAATCACGTGGGAATGACGTGTCAATCACGTTGCCATCTCGTGGGAATCATTTGGGAATCACGTGTCATTCACGTTGGAATCATATGGGAGTCACGTGGGAATCACGTGGGAATCACGTGTCAATCACGTGGGAATCACGTGGGAATAACGTGGGAATCACGTGTCAATCCCATAGGAATCCCATGGGAATCACGTGGGAATCACGTGTCAATCACTTAGGAATCACGTGTAAATCACGTGGGAATCATGTGGGAATCACATGTCAATCACGTTGGAATCATGTGGGAATCACGTGACAATCATTTGGGAATCACGTGGGAATCACGTGTCAATCCCATAGGAATCACGTGGGAATCACGTGGGAATCACGTGCCAATCACGGGGGAATCACGTCTAAATCACGTGGGAATCACGTGTCAATCACGGGGGAATCACGTGGTAATCACGTGGGAATCAGGTTTGAATCACGTGTCAATAATTTGGGAATCATGTGGGAATCACGTGTCAATCACGATGGAATTACGTGTGAATCACGTGTGAATCACGTGGGAATCACGGGGGAATCACGTGGTAATCACGTGGGAATCAGGTTCGAATCACGTGTCAATAATGTGGGAATCATGTGGGAATCACGTGTCAATCACGATGGAATTACGTGTGAATCACGTGGGAATCACGTGGGAATCACGTGGGAATCACGTGACAATCATTTGGGAATCACCCAGGAATCACGTGTTAATCACGTGGGAATCACATGGGAATCACGTGGGAATGACGTGTCAATCACGTAGGAATCATGTGGGAATCACTTGTCAATCACGTGGGAATCACGTGTCAATCACGTGGGAATCACTTGGGAATCACGTTGGAATCATGTGTCAATCACTTGGGAATAACGTGGGAATCACATGGGAAGCACGTGGGAATCACGTGTCAATCACTTGGGAATCACATGGGAATCACGTGATAATCACGTGGGATTCACGTGTCAATCACTTGGGAATTACGTGAGAATCACGTTGGAATCACGTGGGAATCACGTGTCAATCACGTGGGAATCATGTGGGATTCATGCGTCAATCACGTGGGAATCACGTGGGAATCACGTGTCAATGACGTGGGAATCACGTGGGAATCACGTGGGAATCACGTGAGAATCACGTGGGAATCACGTGGGAATTACGTGTCAATCACGTGGGAATCACGTGGGAATTACGTCAGAATCTCGTGCCAATCACGTGGGAATCTCGTGCCAATCACGTGGGAATCACGTGGGAATCACGTGGGAATCTCGTGGGAATCACGAGGGAATTACGTGGGAATCACGTGTCAATCACGTGGGAATCACATGTCAATCAAGTTTGAATCACGTGGCAATCACTTGGGAATGACATTTCAATCCCTTGGGAATCACGTGGGAATAAGGTGGGAATCACATGTCTATCACTTGGGAATCACGTGGGAATCACGTGGAAATCATGCGTCAATCACGTGGGAAACACATGGGAGTCACGTGGGAATCACGTGGGGATCAAGTGGGAATCACGTGGGTATCACGTTTCAATCACGTGGGAGTCATGTGGGAGTCACGTGTCAATCATGATGGAATCCCGTGGGAATCAAGTGGTGATCATGCGTCAATCACGTGGGAATCACGTGGGAGTCACGTGGGAATCACATGGAAATCACGTGGTAATCATGTGGGAATCACGTTGGAATCACGTGTCAATATCGTGTGAATCATGTGGGAATCACTTGTCAATCACGATGGAATTACGTTTGAATCACGTGGGAATCACGTGTCACTACGTGGGAATCATGTGGGAATCACGTGTCAATCACGTGAACATCATGTGGGCATCACGTGGGAATCATTTGGGAATCACGTGGGAATCACGGGGGAATCACGTGGGAATCACATGTCAATCACGTGGGAATCACGTGGCAATCACGTGGGAATGACATGTCAATCCCGTGGGAATCACGTGGGAATAAGGTGGGAATCACGTGTCACTCACGTGGGAATCACATGGGAATCACGTGGGATTCTTGTGGGAATCACGTGTAAATCACGTGTCAATCATGTGAGAATCAAGTGGGAATCACGTGGAAATCACGTGTCAATTACGTGGGAATCACGTGTCAATCACGTTGGAATCACGTGGGAATCATATGAGAATCACGAGTCAATCACGTGGGAATCAAGTGGGAATCACGTGTCAATCACGTGGGAATCACTGGGGAATCACGTTGGAATCATGTGTAAATCACTTGGGAATAACGTGGGAATCACGTGTCAATCACGTGGGAATTACGTGAGAATCACGTGTCAATCACGATGGAATTACATGTGAATCACGTGTGAATCACGTGTGAATCACGTGGGAATCACGTAACAATCATTTGGGAATCACCTGGGAATCACGTGTTAATCACGAGGGAATCACATGGGAATCACGTGGGAATGATGTGTCAATCACGTAGGAATCACGTGGGAATCACGTGTCAATCACGTGGGAATCACGTGTCAATCACGTGGGAATCACTTGGGAATCACGTTGGAATCATGTGTCAATCACTTGGGAATAACGTGGGAATCACGTGATAATCACGTGGGAATCACGTGTCAATCACGTGGGAATTACGTGAGAATCACATGGGAATCACGTGGGAATCACGTGTCAATCACCTGGGAATCAGTGGGAATCATGCGTCAATCACGTGGGAATCATGTGGGAGTCACGTGGGAATCACGTGCGAATCACGTGTCAATCACGTGGGAATCATGTGGGAATCACGTGGGAATCACGTGCGAATCACGTGACAATCATTTGGGAATCACCTGGGAATCACGTGTTAATCACGAGGGAATCACGTGGGAATCACGTATGAATCACGTGGGAATCACGTGGGAATGACGTGTCAATCACATGGGAATCACGTGGGAATCACGTGGGAATCACGTGTCAATCCCATAGGAATCACGTGGGAATCACGTGGGAATCACGTGTCAATCACGTAGGAATCACGTGTAAATCACGTGGGAATCACGTGTGAATCACGTGTCAATCACGTGGGAATCACGTGGGAATCATGTGCCAATCACGTGGGAATCACGTGGGAGTCACGTGAGAATCACGTGGGAATCACGTGGGAATCACGTGGGGATCACGTGACAATCACGTGGGAGTCATGTGGGAATCACGTGTCAATCATGAGGGAATCACGTGGGAATCACATGTTAATCACGTGGGAATCACTTGGGAATCACGTATCAATCACGTGGGAATATCGTGGGAATCACATTTAATCACGTGGAAATCACATGGGAATCTCGTGTCAATCAAGTTGGAATCACGTGGGAATGACGTGTCAATCACGTTGGCATCACGTGGTAATCATTTGGGAATCACGTGTCATTCACGTTGGAATCACATGGGAATCACGTGGGAATCACGTGGGAATCACGTGTCAATCACGTGGGAATCACGTGGGAATAACGGGGGAATCACGTGTCAATCCTATAGGAATCACGTGGGAATCACGTGGGAATCACGTGTCAATCACGTAGGAATCACGTGTAAATCACGTGGGAATCACATGGGAATCACGTGTCAATCACGTGGGAATCATGTGGGAATCACGTGGGAATCACGTGACAATCATTTGGGAATCACCTGGGAATCACGTGTTAATCACGAGGGAATCACGTGGGAATCACGTATGAATCACATGGGAATCACGTGGGAATGACGTGTCAATTACGTGGGAATCACGTGGGAATCACGTGGGAATCACGTGTCAATCCCATAGGAATCACGTGGGAATCACGTGGGAATCACGTGTCAATCACGTAGGAATCACGTGTAAATCACGTGGGAATCACGTGTGAATCACGTGTCAATCACGTGGGAATCACGTGGGAATCATGTGCCAATCACGTGGGAATCACGTGGGAGTCACGTGAGAATCACGTGGGAATCACGTGGGAATCACGTTGGGATCACGTGACAATCACGTGGGAGTCATGTGGGAATCACGTGTCAATCATGATGGAATCACGTGGGAATCAAGTGGTAATCATATGTCAACCACGTGGGAATCACATGGGAATCACGTGCTAATCACGTGGGAATCCCGCTGGAATCACGTGTCAATATCGTGGGAATCATGTGGGAACCGAGTGTCAATCACGATGGAATTACGTGTGAATCACGTGGGAATCACGTGTCAATCACGTGGGAGTCACGTGGGAATCACGTGGGATTCACGTGGGAATCACGTGTCAATCACGTGTCAATCATGTGAGAATCAAGTGGGAATCACGTGGAAATCACGTGTCAATCACGTGGGAATCACATGGGCATCATGTGTCAATCACGTGGTAATCATATGGGAATCACGTGTCAATCACGTGGGAATCACTTGGGAATCACATGTCAATTACGTGGGAATCACGTTAGAGTCACGGGCGAATCACGTGGGAGTCACGTGTCAATCACGTGGGAATCACGTGGGAATCACGTGTCAATCCCGTATGAATCACGTGTGAATCAGGTGGGAATCACGTGGGAATCACGTGGGAATCATGCGTCAATCACGTGGGAATCACATGGGAGTCACGTGGGAATAACGTGGGAATCACGTGGTAATCACGTAGGAATCACGTGGGAATAACGTGTCAATCACGTGGGAATCATGTGGGAATCACGTGTCAATCACGAGGGAATCACGTAGTAATCACGTGTCAATCACGTGGGCATCACATGGGTATCACACGGGAATCATTTGGGAATGACGTTTCAATCACGTTGGAATCACGTGGGAATCACTTTTGAATCACGTGGGAATCACGTGTCAATCACGTGGGAAACACGTTTCAATCCCGTCGGAATCAGGTGGGAATCACGTGGGAATCACGTGGGAATCACGAGGGAATCACGTGTCAATCACGTGGGAATCACGTGTCAATCATGTGGGAATCACTTGGGTATCACGTGGGAATCGCGTGTCAATCACGTGGGAATCACGTGGGAATCTCGTGGGAATCACGTGTCAATCACGATGGAATCACGTGGGAATCAAGTGGTAATCATGCGTCAATCACGTGGGAATCACATGGGAATCACGTGGGAATGACGTGTCAATCACGTGGGAATCACGTGGGAATCACGTGTCAAGCACGTGGGAATCACGTTTCAATCATGTGGGAATCACGTGTCAATCATGTGGGAATCACTTGGGAATCACGTTGGAATCATATGTCAATCACTTGGGAATCACGTGGGAATCACGTGGGAAGCACGTGGGAATCACGATGGAATTACGTGTGAATCACGTGTGAATCACGTGGGAATCACGGGGGAATCACGTGGTAATCACGTGGGAATCAGGTTCGAATCACGTGTCAATAATGTGGGAATCATGTGGGAATCACGTGTCAATCACGATGGAATTACGTGTGAATCACGTGGGAATCACGTGGGAATCACGTGGGAATCACGTGACAATCATTTGGGAATCACTCAGGAATCACGTGTTAATCACGTGGGAATCACATGGGAATCACGTGGGAATGACGTGTCAATCACGTAGGAATCATGTGGGAATCACTTGTCAATCACGTGGGAATCACGTGTCAATCACGTGGGAATCACTTGGGAATCACGTTGGAATCATGTGTCAATCACTTGGGAATAACGTGGGAATCACATGGGAAGCACGTGGGAATCACGTGTCAATCACTTGGGAATCACATGGGAATCACGTGATAATCACGTGGGAATCACGTGTCAATCACTTGGGAATTACGTGAGAATCACGTTGGAATCACGTGGGAATCACGTGTCAATCACGTGGGAATCATGTGGGATTCATGCGTCAATCACGTGGGAATCACGTGGGAATTACGTGTCAATGACGTGGGAATCACGTGGAAATCACGTGGGAATCACGTGAGAATCACGTGGGAATCACGTGGGAATTACGTGTCAATCACGTGGGAATCACGTGGGAATTACGTCAGAATCTCGTGCCAATCACGTGGGAATCTCGTGCCAATCACGTGGGAATCACGTGGGAATCACGTGGGAATCTCGTGGGAATCACGAGGGAATTACGTGGGAATCACGTGTCAATCACGTGGGAATCACATGTCAATCAAGTTTGAATCACGTGGCAATCACGTGGGAATGACATTTCAATCCCTTGGGAATCACGTGGGAATAAGGTGGGAATCACATGTCTATCACTTGGGAATCACGTGGGAATCACGTGGAAATCATGCGTCAATCACGTGGGAAACACATGGGAGTCACGTGGGAATCACGTGGGGATCAAGTGGGAATCACGTGGGTATCACGTTTCAATCACGTGGGAGTCATGTGGGAGTCACGTGTCAATCATGATGGAATCCCGTGGGAATCAAGTGGTGATCATGCGTCAATCACGTGGGAATCACGTGGGAGTCACGTGGGAATCACATGGAAATCACGTGGTAATCATGTGGGAATCACGTTGGAATCACGTGTCAATATCGTGTGAATCATGTGGGAATCACTTGTCAATCACGATGGAATTACGTTTGAATCACGTGGGAATCACGTGTCACTACGTGGGAATCATGTGGGAATCACGTGTCAATCACGTGAACATCATGTGGGCATCACGTGGGAATCATTTGGGAATCACGTGGGAATCACGGGGGAATCACGTGGGAATCACATGTCAATCACATGGGAATCACGTGGCAATCACGTGGGAATGACATGTCAATCCCGTGGGAATCACGTGGGAATAAGGTGGGAATCACGTGTCACTCACGTGGGAATCACATGGGAATCACGTGGGATTCTTGTGGGAATCACGTGTAAATCACGTTTCAATCATGTGAGAATCAAGTGGAAATCACGTGGAAATCACGTGTCAATTACGTGGGAATCACGTGTCAATCACGTGAACATCATGTGGGCATCACGTGGGAATCATTTGGGAATCACGTGGGAATCACGGGGGAATCACGTGGGAATCACATGTCAATCACATGGGAATCACGTGGCAATCACGTGGGAATGACATGTCAATCCCGTGGGAATCACGTGGGAATAAGGTGGGAATCACGTGTCACTCACGTGGGAATCACATGGGAATCACGTGGGATTCTCGTGGGAATCACGTGTAAATCACGTTTCAATCATGTGAGAATCAAGTGGAAATCACGTGGAAATCACGTGTCAATTACGTGGGAATCACGTGTCAATCACGTTGGAATCACGTGGGAATCATATGAGAATCACGAGTCAATCACGTGGGAATCAAGTGGGAATCACGTGTCAATCACGTGGGAATCACTGGGGAATCACGTTGGAATCATGTGTAAATCACTTGGGAATAACGTGGGAATCACGTGTCAATCACGTGGGAATTACGTGAGAATCACGTGTCAATCACGATGGAATTACATGTGAATCACGTGTGAATCACGTGTGAATCACGTGGGAATCACGTAACAATCATTTGGGAATCACCTGGGAATCACGTGTTAATCACGAGGGAATCACATGGGAATCACGTGGGAATGATGTGTCAATCACGTAGGAATCACGTGGGAATCACGTGTCAATCACGTGGGAATCACGTGTCAATCACGTGGGAATCACTTGGGAATCACGTTGGAATCATGTGTCAATCACTTGGGAATAAAGTGGGAATCACGTGATAATCACGTGGGAATCACGTGTCAATCACGTGGGAATTACGTGAGAATCACATGGGAATCACGTGGGAATCACGTGTCAATCACCTGGGAATCAGTGGGAATCATGCGTCAATCACGTGGGAATCATGTGGGAGTCACGTGGGAATCACGTGCGAATCACGTGTCAATCACGTGGGAATCATGTGGGAATCACGTGGGAATCACGTGCGAATCACGTGACAATCATTTGGGAATCACCTGGGAATCACGTGTTAATCACGAGGGAATCACGTGGGAATCACGTATGAATCACGTGGGAATCACGTGGGAATGACGTGTCAATCACGTGGGAATCACGTGGGAATCACGTGGGAATCACGTGTCAATCCCATAGGAATCACGTGGGAATCACGTGGGAATCACGTGTCAATCACGTAGGAATCACGTGTAAATCACGTGGGAATCACGTGTGAATCACGTGTCAATCACGTGGGAATCACGTGGGAATCATGTGCCAATCACGTGGGAATCACGTGGGAGTCACGTGAGAATCACGTGGGAATCACGTGGGAATCACGTGGGGATCACGTGACAATCACGTGGGAGTCATGTGGGAATCACGTGTCAATCATGAGGGAATCACGTGGGAATCACATGTTAATCACGTGGGAATCACTTGGGAATCACGTATCAATCACGTGGGAATATCGTGGGAATCACATTTAATCACGTGGAAATCACATGGGAATCTCGTGTCAATCAAGTTGGAATCACGTGGGAATGACGTGTCAATCACGTTGGCATCACGTGGTAATCATTTGGGAATCACGTGTCATTCACGTTGGAATCACATGGGAATCACGTGGGAATCACGTGGGAATCACGTGTCAATCACGTGGGAATCACGTGGGAATAACGGGGGAATCACGTGTCAATCCTATAGGAATCACGTGGGAATCACGTGGGAATCACGTGTCAATCACGTAGGAATCACGTGTAAATCACGTGGGAATCACATGGGAATCACGTGTCAATCACGTGGGAATCATGTGGGAATCACGTGGGAATCACGTGACAATCATTTGGGAATCACCTGGGAATCACGTGTTAATCACGAGGGAATCACGTGGGAATCACGTATGAATCACATGGGAATCACGTGGGAATGACGTGTCAATTACGTGGGAATCACGTGGGAATCACGTGGGAATCACGTGTCAATCCCATAGGAATCACGTGGGAATCACGTGGGAATCACGTGTCAATCACGTAGGAATCACGTGTAAATCACGTGGGAATCACGTGTGAATCACGTGTCAATCACGTGGGAATCACGTGGGAATCATGTGCCAATCACGTGGGAATCACGTGGGAGTCACGTGAGAATCACGTGGGAATCACGTGGGAATCACGTTGGGATCACGTGACAATCACGTGGGAGTCATGTGGGAATCACGTGTCAATCATGATGGAATCACGTGGGAATCAAGTGGTAATCATATGTCAACCACGTGGGAATCACATGGGAATCACGTGCTAATCACGTGGGAATCCCGCTGGAATCACGTGTCAATATCGTGGGAATCATGTGGGAACCGAGTGTCAATCACGATGGAATTACGTGTGAATCACGTGGGAATCACGTGTCAATCACGTGGGAGTCACGTGGGAATCACGTGGGATTCACGTGGGAATCACGTGTCAATCACGTGTCAATCATGTGAGAATCAAGTGGGAATCACGTGGAAATCACGTGTCAATCACGTGGGAATCACATGGGCATCATGTGTCAATCACGTGGTAATCATATGGGAATCACGTGTCAATCACGTGGGAATCACTTGGGAATCACATGTCAATTACGTGGGAATCACGTTAGAGTCACGGGCGAATCACGTGGGAGTCACGTGTCAATCACGTGGGAATCACGTGGGAATCACGTGTCAATCCCGTATGAATCACGTGTGAATCAGGTGGGAATCACGTGGGAATCACGTGGGAATCATGCGTCAATCACGTGGGAATCACATGGGAGTCACGTGGGAATAACGTGGGAATCACGTGGTAATCACGTAGGAATCACGTGGGAATAACGTGTCAATCACGTGGGAATCATGTGGGAATCACGTGTCAATCACGAGGGAATCACGTAGTAATCACGTGTCAATCACGTGGGCATCACATGGGTATCACACGGGAATCATTTGGGAATGACGTTTCAATCACGTTGGAATCACGTGGGAATCACTTTTGAATCACGTGGGAATCACGTGTCAATCACGTGGGAAACACGTTTCAATCCCGTCGGAATCAGGTGGGAATCACGTGGGAATCACGTGGGAATCACGAGGGAATCACGTGTCAATCACGTGGGAATCACGTGTCAATCATGTGGGAATCACTTGGGTATCACGTGGGAATCGCGTGTCAATCACGTGGGAATCACGTGGGAATCTCGTGGGAATCACGTGTCAATCACGATGGAATCACGTGGGAATCAAGTGGTAATCATGCGTCAATCACGTGGGAATCACATGGGAATCACGTGGGAATGACGTGTCAATCACGTGGGAATCACGTGGGAATCACGTGTCAAGCACGTGGGAATCACGTTTCAATCATGTGGGAATCACGTGTCAATCATGTGGGAATCACTTGGGAATCACGTTGGAATCATATGTCAATCACTTGGGAATCACGTGGGAATCACGTGGGAAGCACGTGGGAATCACGATGGAATTACGTGTGAATCACGTGTGAATCACGTGGGAATCACGGGGGAATCACGTGGTAATCACGTGGGAATCAGGTTCGAATCACGTGTCAATAATGTGGGAATCATGTGGGAATCACGTGTCAATCACGATGGAATTACGTGTGAATCACGTGGGAATCACGTGGGAATCACGTGGGAATCACGTGACAATCATTTGGGAATCACCCAGGAATCACGTGTTAATCACGTGGGAATCACATGGGAATCACGTGGGAATGACGTGTCAATCACGTAGGAATCATGTGGGAATCACTTGTCAATCACGTGGGAATCACGTGTCAATCACGTGGGAATCACTTGGGAATCACGTTGGAATCATGTGTCAATCACTTGGGAATAACGTGGGAATCACATGGGAAGCACGTGGGAATCACGTGTCAATCACTTGGGAATCACATGGGAATCACGTGATAATCACGTGGGAATCACGTGTCAATCACTTGGGAATTACGTGAGAATCACGTTGGAATCACGTGGGAATCACGTGTCAATCACGTGGGAATCATGTGGGATTCATGCGTCAATCACGTGGGAATCACGTGGGAATTACGTGTCAATGACGTGGGAATCACGTGGGAATCACGTGGGAATCACGTGAGAATCACGTGGGAATCACGTGGGAATTACGTGTCAATCACGTGGGAATCACGTGGGAATTACGTCAGAATCTCGTGCCAATCACGTGGGAATCTCGTGCCAATCACGTGGGAATCACGTGGGAATCACGTGGGAATCTCGTGGGAATCACGAGGGAATTACGTGGGAATCACGTGTCAATCACGTGGGAATCACATGTCAATCAAGTTTGAATCACGTGGCAATCACGTGGGAATGACATTTCAATCCCTTGGGAATCACGTGGGAATAAGGTGGGAATCACATGTCTATCACTTGGGAATCACGTGGGAATCACGTGGAAATCATGCGTCAATCACGTGGGAAACACATGGGAGTCACGTGGGAATCACGTGGGGATCAAGTGGGAATCACGTGGGTATCACGTTTCAATCACGTGGGAGTCATGTGGGAGTCACGTGTCAATCATGATGGAATCCCGTGGGAATCAAGTGGTGATCATGCGTCAATCACGTGGAAATCACGTGGGAGTCACGTGGGAATCACATGGAAATCACGTGGTAATCATGTGGGAATCACGTTGGAATCACGTGTCAATATCGTGTGAATCATGTGGGAATCACTTGTCAATCACGATGGAATTACGTTTGAATCACGTGGGAATCACGTGTCACTACGTGGGAATCATGTGGGAATCACGTGTCAATCACGTGAACATCATGTGGGCATCACGTGGGAATCATTTGGGAATCACGTGGGAATCACGGGGGAATCACGTGGGAATCACATGTCAATCACATGGGAATCACGTGGCAATCACGTGGGAATGACATGTCAATCCCGTGGGAATCACGTGGGAATAAGGTGGGAATCACGTGTCACTCACGTGGGAATCACATGGGAATCACGTGGGATTCTTGTGGGAATCACGTGTAAATCACGTTTCAATCATGTGAGAATCAAGTGGAAATCACGTGGAAATCACGTGTCAATTACGTGGGAATCACGTGTCAATCACGTGAACATCATGTGGGCATCACGTGGGAATCATTTGGGAATCACGTGGGAATCACGGGGGAATCACGTGGGAATCACATGTCAATCACATGGGAATCACGTGGCAATCACGTGGGAATGACATGTCAATCCCGTGGGAATCACGTGGGAATAAGGTGGGAATCACGTGTCACTCACGTGGGAATCACATGGGAATCACGTGGGATTCTCGTGGGAATCACGTGTAAATCACGTTTCAATCATGTGAGAATCAAGTGGAAATCACGTGGAAATCACGTGTCAATTACGTGGGAATCACGTGTCAATCACGTTGGAATCACGTGGGAATCATATGAGAATCACGAGTCAATCACGTGGGAATCAAGTGGGAATCACGTGTCAATCACGTGGGAATCACTGGGGAATCACGTTGGAATCATGTGTAAATCACTTGGGAATAACGTGGGAATCACGTGTCAATCACGTGGGAATTACGTGAGAATCACGTGTCAATCACGATGGAATTACATGTGAATCACGTGTGAATCACGTGTGAATCACGTGGGAATCACGTAACAATCATTTGGGAATCACCTGGGAATCACGTGTTAATCACGAGGGAATCACATGGGAATCACGTGGGAATGATGTGTCAATCACGTAGGAATCACGTGGGAATCACGTGTCAATCACGTGGGAATCACGTGTCAATCACGTGGGAATCACTTGGGAATCACGTTGGAATCATGTGTCAATCACTTGGGAATAAAGTGGGAATCACGTGATAATCACGTGGGAATCACGTGTCAATCACGTGGGAATTACGTGAGAATCACATGGGAATCACGTGGGAATCACGTGTCAATCACCTGGGAATCAGTGGGAATCATGCGTCAATCACGTGGGAATCATGTGGGAGTCACGTGGGAATCACGTGCGAATCACGTGTCAATCACGTGGGAATCATGTGGGAATCACGTGCGAATCACGTGCGAATCACGTGACAATCATTTGGGAATCACCTGGGAATCACGTGTTAATCACGAGGGAATCACGTGGGAATCACGTATGAATCACGTGGGAATCACGTGGGAATGACGTGTCAATCACGTGGGAATCACGTGGGAATCACGTGGGAATCACGTGTCAATCCCATAGGAATCACGTGGGAATCACGTGGGAATCACGTGTCAATCACGTAGGAATCACGTGTAAATCACGTGGGAATCACGTGTGAATCACGTGTCAATCACGTGGGAATCACGTGGGAATCATGTGCCAATCACGTGGGAATCACGTGGGAGTCACGTGAGAATCACGTGGGAATCACGTGGGAATCACGTGGGGATCACGTGACAATCACGTGGGAGTCATGTGGGAATCACGTGTCAATCATGAGGGAATCACGTGGGAATCACATGTTAATCACGTGGGAATCACTTGGGAATCACGTATCAATCACGTGGGAATATCGTGGGAATCACATTTAATCACGTGGAAATCACGTGGGAATCTCGTGTCAATCAAGTTGGAATCACGTGGGAATGACGTGTCAATCACGTTGGCATCACGTGGTAATCATTTGGGAATCACGTGTCATTCACGTTGGAATCACATGGGAATCACGTGGGAATCACGTGGGAATCACGTGTCAATCACGTGGGAATCACGTGGGAATAACGGGGGAATCACGTGTCAATCCTATAGGAATCACGTGGGAATCACGTGGGAATCACGTGTCAATCACGTAGGAATCACGTGTAAATCACGTGGGAATCACATGGGAATCACGTGTCAATCACGTGGGAATCATGTGGGAATCACGTGGGAATCACGTGACAATCATTTGGGAATCACCTGGGAATCACGTGTTAATCACGAGGGAATCACGTGGGAATCACGTATGAATCACATGGGAATCACGTGGGAATGACGTGTCAATTACGTGGGAATCACGTGGGAATCACGTGGGAATCACGTGTCAATCCCATAGGAATCACGTGGGAATCACGTGGGAATCACGTGTCAATCACGTAGGAATCACGTGTAAATCACGTGGGAATCACGTGTGAATCACGTGTCAATCACGTGGGAATCACGTGGGAATCATGTGCCAATCACGTGGGAATCACGTGGGAGTCACGTGAGAATCACGTGGGAATCACGTGGGAATCACGTGGGGATCACGTGACAATCACGTGGGAGTCATGTGGGAATCACGTGTCAATCATGATGGAATCACGTGGGAATCAAGTGGTAATCATACGTCAACCACGTGGGAATCACATGGGAATCACGTGCTAATCACGTGGGAATCCCGCTGGAATCACGTGTCAATATCGTGGGAATCATGTGGGAACCGAGTGTCAATCACGATGGAATTACGTGTGAATCACGTGGGAATCACGTGTCAATCACGTGGGAATCACGTGGGAATCACGTGGGATTCACGTGGGAATCACGTGTCAATCACGTGTCAATCATGTGAGAATCAAGTGGGAATCACGTGGAAATCACGTGTCAATCACGTGGGAATCACATGGGCATCATGTGTCAATCACGTGGTAATCATATGGGAATCACGTGTCAATCACGTGGGAATCACTTGGGAATCACATGTCAATTACGTGGGAATCACGTTAGAGTCACGGGCGAATCACGTGGGAGTCACGTGTCAATCACGTGGGAATCACGTGGGAATCACGTGTCAATCCCGTATGAATCACGTGTGAATCAGGTGGGAATCACGTGGGAATCACGTGGGAATCATGCGTCAATCACGTGGGAATCACATGGGAGTCACGTGGGAATAACGTGGGAATCACGTGGTAATCACGTAGGAATCACGTGGGAATAACGTGTCAATCACGTGGGAATCATGTGGGAATCACGTGTCAATCACGAGGGAATCACGTAGTAATCACGTGTCAATCACGTGGGCATCACATGGGTATCACACGGGAATCATTTGGGAATGACGTTTCAATCACGTTGGAATCACGTGGGAATCACTTTTGAATCACGTGGGAATCACGTGTCAATCACGTGGGAAACACGTTTCAATCCCGTCGGAATCAGGTGGGAATCACGTGGGAATCACGTGGGAATCACGAGGGAATCACGTGTCAATCACGTGGGAATCACGTGTCAATCATGTGGGAATCACTTGGGTATCACGTGGGAATCGCGTGTCAATCACGTGGGAATCACGTGGGAATCTCGTGGGAATCACGTGTCAATCACGATGGAATCACGTGGGAATCAAGTGGTAATCATGCGTCAATCACGTGGGAATCACATGGGAATCACGTGGGAATGACGTGTCAATCACGTGGGAATCACGTGGGAATCACGTGTCAAGCACGTGGGAATCACGTTTCAATCATGTGGGAATCACGTGTCAATCATGTGGGAATCACTTGGGAATCACGTTGGAATCATATGTCAATCACTAGGGAATCACGTGGGAATCACGTGGGAAGCACGTGGGACTCACGTGTCATTCACGTGGGAATCACGTGGGAATCACGAGTCAATCACGAGGGAGTCACGTGGGAATCACGTGGGAATCCCGTGGAAATCACATGGGAATCACTTGTCAATCACGAGTGAATCACGTGGGAATCACGTGTCAATCACGTGGGAATCACGTGGGAATCAAGTGGAAATCATGCATCAATCACGTGTCAATCACGTGGGAATTACGTGAGAATCACGTGGGAATCACGTGGGAATCACGTGTCAATCACGTGGGAATCACGTGGGAATCATGCGTCAATCACGTGGGAATCATGTGGGAGTCACGTGGGAATCACGTGGGAATCAAGTCAGAATCACGTGGGTATATCGTGTCAATCACGTGGGAGTCATGTGGGAGTCACGTGTCAATCACGATGGAATCACGTGGTAATCAAGTGGTGATCATGTGTTTATCACGTGGGAATCACGTGTCAATCACGAGGGAATCACGTGGGAATCACGTGTTAATCACGTGGGAATCACTTGGGAATCACGTATCAATCACGTGGGAATATCGTGGGAATCACATTTAATCACGTGGAAATCACATGGGAATCTCATGTCAATCAAGTTGGAATCACGTGGGAATGACGTGTCAATCACGTTGGCATCACGTGGTAATCATTTGGGAATCACGTGTCATTCACGTTGGAATCATATGGGAATCACGTGGGAATCACGTGGGAATCACGTGGGAATGACGTGTAAATCACGTGGGAATCACGTGGGAATCACGTGTCAATCACGTGGGAATCACGTGTAGATCCTATAGGAATCACGTGGGAATCACGTGGGAATCACGTGTCAATCACGTAGGAATCACGTGGGAATCACGTGGGAATCACGTGTCAATCACGTGGGAATCATGTGGGAATCACGTGGGAATCACGTGACAATCATTTGGGAATCACCTGGGAATCACGTGGGAATCACGTGGGAATCACGTGGGAATGACGTGTAAATCACGTGGGAATCACGTGGGAATCACGTGGGAATCACGTGTCAATCCCATAGGAATCACGTGGGAATCACGTGGGAATCACGTGTCAATCACGTAGGAATCACGTGTAAATCACGTGGCTATCACGTGTGAATCACGTGTCAATCACGTGGGAATCACGTGGGAATCACGTGTCAATCACGTAGGAATCACGTGTAAATCACGTGGTTATCACGTGTGAATCACGTGTCAATCACGTGGGAATCACGTGGGGATCACGTGACAATCACGTGGGAGTCATGTGGGAATCACGTGTCAATCATGATGTAATCACGTGGGAATCAAGTGGTAATCATGCGTCAACCACGTGGGAATCACATGGGAATCACGTGCTAATCACGTGGGAATCACGCTGGAATCACGTGTCAATATCGTGGGAATCATGTGGGAATCGAGTGTCAATCACGATGGAATTACGTGTGAATCACGTGTCAATCACGTGGGAATCACGTGGGAATCACGTGGGATTCACGTGGGAATCACGTGTCAATCACGTGTCAATCATGTGAGAATCAAGTGGGAATCACGTGGAAATCACGTGTCAATCACGTGGGAATCACATGGGAATCACGTGGGAATCACGTGTCAATCACGTGTCAATCATGTGAGAATCAAGTGGGAATCACGTGGAAATCACGTGTCAATCACGTGGGAATCACATGGGAATCACATGGGAATCACGTGTCAATCACGTGTCAATCATGTGAGAATCAAGTGGGAATCACGTGGGAATCACGTGGGAATCACGTGTAAATCACGTGGGAGTCACGTGGATTTCACGTGGGAATCCCGTGGAAATCACGGGAGAATCACGTGTCAACCACGTTGGAAACACTTGTCAATCACGTGGGAATCACGTGTAAATAACGTGGGAATCACGTGTCAATCATGTGTCAATCACGTGGTAATCACGGGGGAATCACGTGGGAATCACGTGGGATCACGTGGGAATCACGTGACAATCATTTGTGAATCACGTGGTAATCACGTGTTAATCACGTGAGAATCACGTGGGAATCACAAGGAAATCACATGTCAATCACGTGGGAATCACGTGTCAATCACGATGGAATCACTTGGGAATCACGTGTCAATCACGGGGGAATCACGTGGTAATCACGTGTCAATCATGTGGGAATCACGTGTCAATCACGTGGGAATCACGTGGGAATCACGTGACAATCATTTGGGAATCACGTGGGAATCACGTGTCAATCACCTGGGAATCACGTGGGAATCACGTGACAATCATTTGGGAATTACGTGGGATTCACGTGTCAATCACGTGGGAATCACGTGGGAATCACGTGGGAATCACGTGACAATCATTTGGGAATCACGTGGGAATCAGGTGTCTATCACGTGGGAATCACGTGGGAATCACGTGTCAATCACGTGTCAATCACGTGGTCATCACGGGCGAATCACGTGGGAATCACGTGGAAATCACGTGGGAATCACGTGGGAATCACATGGGAATAACGTGTCAATCATGTGGGAATCACGTGGGAATAACGTGGGAATCACGTGTCAATCATCTAGGAATCACGTGTCAATCACGTGGGAATCACGTGGGAATCACGTGGGAATCACGTGTCAATCATCTAGGAATCACGTGTCAATCACGTGGGAATCACGTGGGAATCACGTGTCAATCACGTGGGAATCACGTGGGAATCACGTGGGAATCACGTGTGGATCACGTGACAATCATTTGGGAATCACGTGGGAATCACGTGTCAATCACGTGGGAATCACGTGGGAATCACGTGTCAATCACGTGGGAATCACGTGGGAATCACGCAGGATTCACGTGTCAATCATCTAGGAATGACGTGTCAATCACGTGGGAATCACGTGGGAATCACTTGGGAATCACGTGTCAATCATCTAGGAACCACGTGTCAATCACGTGGGAATCACGTGGGAATCACGTGTCAATCACGTGGGAGTCACGTGGGAATCACGTGGGAATCACGTGTGGATCACGTGACAATCATTTGGGAATCACGTGGGAATCACGTGTCAATCACGTGGGAATCACGTGGGAATCACGTGTCAATCACGTAGGAGTCACGTGGATTTCACGTGGGAATCCCGTGGAAATCACGGGGGAATCACGTGTCAATCATGAGGGAATCACGTGGGAATCACGTGTCAATCACGTGAGAAACATGTGTCAATCACGTTGGAATCACGTGTAAATCACGTGGGAATCACGTGTCAATCATGTGTCAATCACGTGGTAATCACGGGGGAATCACGTGGGAATCACGTGGGATCACGTGGGAATCATGTGACAATCATTTGTGAATCACGTGGTAATCACGTGTAAATCACGTGAGAATCACGTGGGAATCACAAGGAAATCACATGTCAATCACGTGGGAATCACGTGTCAATCACGATGGAATCACTTGGGAATCACATGTCAATCACGGGGGAATCACGTGGTAATCACGTGTAAATCACGTGGGAATCACGTGGGAATCACAAGGAAATCACGTGTCAAACACAAGGAAATCCCGTGTCAATCACGTGGGAAACACGTGTCAATCACTTGGGAATCACGTGGAAATCACGTGTCAATCACGGTGGAATCACGTGTGAATCACGTGTCAATCATGTGGGAATCACGTGGGAATCATGTGGGAATCACGTGGGAATGACGTGTCAATCATGTGGGAATCACGTGTCAATCACGTGGGAATCACGTGGGAATCACGTCGGAATCTCATGCCAATCACGTGGGAATCACGTGGGAATCACGTGGGAATCACGTGGGAATCACGTGGGAATTACGTGGGAATCACGTGTCAATCACGTGGGAATCACGTGGGAATCACGTGGGAATCACGTGACAATCATTTGGGAATCACGGGGGAATCAGGTGTCAATCATGTGGGAATCACGTGGGAATCACGTGTCAATCACGTGTCAATCACGTGGGAATCACGTGGGAATCACGTGGGAATCCCGAGTCAATCACGTGGGAATCACGTGGGAATCATGTGGGAATCACATGTCATTCACGTGGGAATCACGAGTCAATCACGAGGGAGTCACGTGGGAATCACGTGGGAATCCCTTGGAAATCACGTGGGAATCACTTGTCAATCACGAGTGAATCACGTGGGAATCACGTGTCAATCACGTGGGAATCACGTGGGAATCAAGTGGAAATCATGCATCAATCACGTATCAATCACGTGGGACTCTCGTGGGAATCTCCTGATAATCACGTGTCAATCACGTGGGAATAACGTGGGAATCACGTTTCAATCACTTGGGAATCACGTGGGATTCACGTGGGAATCACGTGTCAATCACGTGTCAATCATGTGAGAATCAAGTGGGAATCACGTGGAAATCACGTGTCAATCACGTGGGAATCACATGGGAATCACGTGGGAATCACGTGTCAATCCCATGGGTATCACGTGGGAATCACTTGGGAATCATGTGGGAATCACGTGTCAATCACGTAGGAATCACGTGTCAATCACGTGGGAATCACATGGGAATCACGTGGGAATCACGTGTGGATCACGTGACAATCATTTGGGAATCACGGGGGAATCACGAGTCAATCACGTGGGAAACACATGTCAATCACGTGGGAATCACGTGTAAATCACGTGGGAATCACGTGTCAATCATGTGTCAATCACGTGGTAATCACGGGGGAATCACGTGGGAATCACGTGGGATCACGTGTTAATCACGTGACAATCATTTGTGAATCACGTGGTAATCACGTGTAAATCACGTGAGAATCACGTGGGAATCACAAGGAAACCACATGTCAATCACGTGGGAATCACGTGTCAATCACGATGGAATCACTTGGGAATCACGTGTCAATCACGGGGGAATCACGTGGTAATCATGTGTAAATCACGTGGGAATCACGCGGGAATCACAAGGAAATCACGTGTCAATCACAAGGAAATCACGTGTCAATCACGTGGGAAACACGTGTCAATCACCTGGGAATCACGTGGGAATCACGTGTCAATCACGGTGGAATCACGTGTGAATCACGTGTGAATCACGTGTCAATCATGTGGGAATCACGTGGGAATCATGTGGGAATTACGTGGGAATCACGTGTCAATCATGTTGTAATCACGTGGGAATCACGTGTCAATCACGTGGGAATCACGTGGGAATCACGTCGGAATCTCGTGCCAATCACGTGGGAATCAAGTGGGAATCACGTGGGAATCACGTGGGAATCACCTGGGAATCACGTGTTAATCACGTGGGAATCACGTGTCAATCACGTGGGAATCACCTGGGAATCACGTGTTAATCACGTGGGAATCACATGGGAATCACGTGGGAATGATGTGTCAATCACGAAGGAATCACGTGGGAATCACCTGGGAATCACATGTCAATCACGTGGGAATCACGTGTCAATCACGTGGGAATCACCTGGGAATCACGTGTTAATCACGTGGGAATCACATGGGAATCACGTGGGAATGATGTGTCAATCACGAAGGAATCACGTGGGAATCATGTGTCAATCACGTGGGAATCACTTGGGAATCACGTTGGAATCATGTGTCAATCACTTGGGAATAACGTGGGAATCACGTGATAATCACGTGGGAATCACGTGTCAATCACGTGGGAATTACGTGAGAATCACATGGGAATCACGTGGGAATCACGTGTCAATCACCTGGGAATCACGTGGGAATCATGCGTCAATCACGTGGGAATCATGTGGGAGTCACGTGGGAATAACGTGGGAATCAAGTCGGAATCACGTGGGTATATCGTGTCAATCACGTGGGAGTCATGTGGGAGTCACGTGTCAATCACGATGGAATCACGTTGTAATCAAGTGGTGATCATGCGTTTATCACGTGGGAATCACGTGTCAATCACGAGGGAATCACGTGGGAATCACGTGTTAATCACGTGGGAATCACTTGGGAATCACGTATCAATCACGTGGGAATATCGTGGGAATGACATTTAATCACGTGGAAATCACATGGGAATCTCATGTCAATCAAGATGGAATCACGTGGGAATGACGTGTCAATCACGTTGGCATCACGTGGTAATCATTTGGGAGTCACGTGTCATTCACGTTGGAATCATATGGGAATCACGTGGGAATCACGTGGGAATCACGTGTCAATCAAGTGGGAATCACGTGGGAATAACGGGAGAATCACGTGTCAATCCTATAGGAATCACGTGGGAATCACGTGTCAATCACGTAGGAATCACGTGTAAATCACGTGGGAATCACGTGTCAATCACGTGGAAATCATGTGGGAATCACGTGGGAATCACGTGGGAATCACGTGACAATCATTTGGGAATCACCTGGGAATCACGTGTTAATCACGAGGGAATCACGTGGGAATCACGTATGAATCACGTAGGAATCAAGTGGGAATGACGTGTCAATCACGTGGGAATCACGTGGGAATCACGTGGGAATCACGTGTCAATCCCATAGGAATCACGTGGGAATCACGTGGGAATCACGTGTCAATCACGTAGGAATCACGTGTAAATCACGTGGGAATCACGTGTGAATCACGTGTCAATCACGTGGGAATCACGTGGGAATCATGTGCCAATCACGTGGGAATCACGTGGGAGTCACGTGAGAATCACGTGGGAATCACGTGGGAATCACGTGGGGATCACGTGACAATCACGTGGGAGTCATGTGGGAATCACGTGTCAATCACGCGGGAATCACGTGGGAATCACGTATTAATCACGTGGGAATCACTTGGGAATCACGTGTCAATCACGTGGGAATATCGTGGGAGTCACATTTAATCACGTGGAAATCACATGGGAATCTCGTGTCAATCAAGTTGGAATCACGTGGGAATGACGTGTCAATCACGTTGCCATCACGTGGGAATCATTTGGGAATCACGTGTCATTCACGTTGGAATCATATGGGAGTCACGTGGGAATCACGTGGGAATCACGTGTCAATCACGTGGGAATCACGTGAGAATAGCGTGGGAATCACGTGTCAATCCCATAGGAATCCCGTGGGAATCACGTGGGAATCACGTGTCAATCACGTAGGAATCACGTGGGAATCATGTGGGAATCACATGTCAATCACGTGGGAATCATGTGGGAATCACCTGACAATCATTTGGGAATCACGTGGGAATCACGTGTCAATCCCATAGGAATCACGTGGGAATCACGTGGGAATCACGTGTCAATCACGGGGGAATCACGTGTAAATCACGTGTGAATCACGTGTCAATCACGGGGGAGTCACGTGGTAATCACGTGGGAATCAGGTTCGAATCACGTGTCAATAATGTGGGAATCATGTGGGAATCACGTGTCAATCACGATGGAATTACGTGTGAATCACGTGGGAATCACGTGGGAATCACGTGACAATCATTTGGGAATCACCCAGGAATCACGTGTTAATCACGTGGGAATCACATTGGAATCACGTGGGAATGACGTGTCAATCACGTAGGAATCACGTGGGAATCACTTGTCAATCACGTGGGAATCACATGTCAATCACGTGGGAATCACTTGGGAATCACGTTGGAATCATGTGTCAATCACTTGGGAATAACGTGGGAATCACATGGGAAGCACGTGGTAATCACGTGTCAATCACTTGGAAATCACATGGGAATCACGTGATAATCACGTGGGAATCACGTGTCAATCACTTGGGAATTACGTGAGAATCACGTTGGAATCACGTGGGAAGAACGTGACAATCACGTGGGAATCATGTGGGAATCATGCGTCAATCACGTGGGAATCACGTGGGAATTACGTGTCAATCACGTGGGAATCACGTGGGAATCACGTGGGAATCACGTGAGAATCACGTGGGAATCACGTCGGAATCACTTGGGAATCATGTGGGAATCACGTGTCAATCATGTGGGAATCACGTGGGAATTACGTGTCAATCACGTGGGAATCACGTGGGAATTACGTCGGAATCTCGTGCCAATCACGTGGGAATCTCGTGCCAATCACGTGGGAATCACGTGGGAATCACGTGGGAATCTCGTGGGAATCACGAGGGAATTACGTGGGAATCACGTGTCAATCACGTGGGAATCAGATGTCAATCAAGTTTGAATCACGTGGCAATCACGTGGGAATGACATTTCAATCCCTTGGGAATCACGTGGGAATAAGGTGGGAATCACGTGTCTATCACGTGGGAATCACGTGGAAATCATGCGTCAATCACGTGGGAAACACGTGGGAGTGACGTGGGAATCACGTGGCAATCAAGTGGGAATCACGTGGGTATCACGTGTCAATCACGTGGGAGTCATGTGGGAGTCACGTGTCAATCATGATGGAATCCCGTGGGAATCAAGTGATGATCATGCGTCAATCACGTGGGAATCACGTGGGAGTCACGTGGGAATCACATGGAAATCACGTGGTAATCATGTGGGAATCACGTTGGTATCACGTGTCAATATCGTGAGAATCATGTGGGAATCACTTGTCAATCACGATGGAATTACGTTTGAATCACGTGGGAATCACGTGTCACTCACGTGGGAATCATGTGGGAATCACGTGTCAATCACGTGAACATCATGTGGGCATCACGTGGGAATCATTTGGGAATCACGTGGGAATCACGGGGGAATCACGTGGGAATCACATGTCAATCACGTGGGAATCACGTGGCAATCACGTGGGAATGACATGTCAATCCCGTGGGAATCACGTGGGAATAAGGTGGGAATCACGTGTCACTCACGTGGGAATCACATGGGAATCACGTGGGATTCTCGTGGGAATCACGTGTAAATCACGTTTCAATCATGTGAGAATCAAGTGGGAATCACGTGGAAATCACGTGTCAATTACGTGGGAATCACGTGTCAATCACGTTGGAATCACGTGGGAATCATATGAGAATCACGAGTCAATCACGTGGGAATCAAGTGGGAATCACGTGTCAATCACGTGGGAATCACTTGGGAATCACGTTGGAATCATGTGTAAATCACTTGGGAATAACGTGGGAATCACGTGATAATCACGTGGGAATCACGTGTCAATCACGTGGGAATTACGTGAGAATCACGTGGGAATCACGTGGGAATCACGTGGGATCACGTGGGAATCACGTGACAATCATTTGTGAATCACGTGGTAATCACGTGTAAATCAAGTGGGAATCACGTGGGAATCACAAGGAAATCACGTGTCAAACACAAGGAAATCACGTGTCAATCACGTGGGAAACACGTGTCCATCACTTGGGAATCACGTGGGAATCACGTGTCAATCACGGTGGAATCACGTGTGAATCACGTGTGAATCACGTGTCAATCATGTGGGAATCACGTGGGAATCATGTGGGAATCACGTGGGAATCACGTGTCAATCATGTGGGAATCACGTGTCAATCACATGGGAATCACGTGGGAATCACGTCGGAATCTCGTGCCAATCACGTGGGAATCACGTGGGAATCACGTGGGAATCACGTGGGAATCACGTGGGAATTATGTGGGAATCACGTGTCAATCACGTGGGAATCACGTGGGAATCACGTGACAATCATTTGGGAATCACGTGGAAATCAGGTGTCAATCACGTGGGAATCACGTGGGAATCACGTGGGAATCACGTGTCAATCACGTGTCAATCACGTGGGAATCACGTGGGAATCACGTGGGAATCCCGAGTCAATCACGTGGGAATCACGTGGGAATCACGTGGGAATCACGTGTCATTCACGTGGGAATCACGTGGGAATCACGAGTCAATCACGAGGGAGTAACGTGGGAATCACGTGGGAATCCCGTGGAAATCCCGTGGGAATCACTTGTCAATCACGAGTGAATCACGTGGGAATCACGTGTCAATCACGTGGGAATAACGTGGGAATCAAGTGGAAATCATGCATCAATCACGTGTCAATCACGTGGGAATTACGTGAGAATCACGTGGGAATCACGTGGGAATCACGTGTCAATCACGTGGGAATCAGGTGGGAATCATGCGTCAATCACGTGGGAATCATGTGGGAGTCACGTGGGAATCACGTGGGAATCAAGTCAGAATCACGTGGGTATATCGTGTCAATCACGTGGGAGTCATGTGGGAGTCACGTGTCAATCACGATGGAATCACGTGGTAATCAAGTGGTGATCATGCGTTTATCACGTGGGAATCACGTGTCAATCACGAGGGAATCACGTGGGAATCACGTGTTAATCACGTGGGAATCACTTGGGAATCACGTATCAATCACGTGGGAATATCGTGGGAATCACATTTAATCACGTGGAAATCACATGGGAATCTCATGTCAATCAAGTTGGAATCACGTGGGAATGACGTGTCAATCACGGTGGCATCACGTGGTAATCATTTGGGAATCACGTGTCATTCACGTTGGAATCATATGGGAATCACGTGGGAATCACGTGGGAATCACGTGTCAATCACGTGGGAATCACGTGTCGATCCTATAGGAATCACGTGGGAATCACGTGGGAATCACGTGTCAATCACGTAGGAATCACGTGGGAATCACGTGGGAATCACGTGGGAATCACGTGTCAATCACGTGGGAATCACGTGGGAATCATGCGTCAATCACGTGGGAATCATGTGGGAGTCACGTGGGAATCACGTGGGAATCAAGTCAGAATCACGTGGGTATATCGTGTCAATCACGTGGGAGTCATGTGGGAGTCACGTGTCAATCACGATGGAATCACGTGGTAATCAAGTGGTGATCATGCGTTTATCACGTGGGAATCACGTGTCAATCACGAGGGAATCACGTGGGAATCACGTGTTAATCACGTGGGAATCACTTGGGAATCACGTATCAATCACGTGGGAATATCGTGGGAATCACATTTAATCACGTGGAAATCACATGGGAATCTCATGTCAATCAAGTTGGAATCACGTGGGAATGACGTGTCAATCACGTTGGCATCACGTGGTAATCATTTGGGAATCACGTGTCATTCACGTTGGAATCATATGGGAATCACGTGGGAATCACGTGGGAATCACGTGTCAATCACGTGGGAATCACGTGTCGATCCTATAGGAATCACGTGGGAATCACGTGGGAATCACGTGTCAATCACGTAGGAATCACGTGGGAATCACGTGGGAATCACGTGTCAATCACGTGGGAATCATGTGGGAATCACGTGGGAATCACGTGGGAATCACGTGACAATCATTTGGGAATCACCTGGGAATCACGTGGGAATCACGTGGGAATCACGTGGGAATCACGTGGGAATGACGTGTAAATCACGTGGGAATCACGTGGGAATCACGTGTAAATCACGTGGGAGTCACGTGGATTTCACGTGGGAATCCCGTGGAAATCACGGGGCAATCACGTGTCAACCACGTTGGAAACACTTGTCAATCACGTGGGAATCACGTGTAAATCACGTGGGAATCACGTGTCAATCATGTGTCAATCACGTGGTAATCACGGGGGAATCACGTGGGAATCACGTGGGATCACGTGGGAATCACGTGACAATCATTTGTGAATCACGTGGTAATCACGTGTTAATCACGTGAGAATCACGTGGGAATCACAAGGAAATCACATGTCAATCACGTGGGAATCACGTGTCAATCACGATGGAATCACTTGGGAATCACGTGTCAATCACGGGGGAATCACGTGGTAATCACGTGTCAATCATGTGGGAATCACGTGGGAATCACGTGACAATCATTTGGGAATTACGTGGGATTCACGTGTCAATCACGTGGGAATCACGTGGGAATCACGTGGGAATCACGTGTCAATCACGGGGGAATCACGTGGTAATCACGTGTCAATCATGTGGGAATCACGTGGGAATCACGTGACAATCATTTGGGAATCACGTGGGAATCAGGTGTCAATCACGTGGGAATCACGTGGGAATCACGTGGGAATCACGTGTCAATCTCGTGTCAATCACGTGGTAATCACGGGGGAATCACGTGGGAATCACGTGGAAATCACGTGGGAATCACGTGGGAATCACATGGGAATAACGTGTCAATCATGTGGGAATCACGTGGGAATAACGTGGGAATCACGTGTCAATCATCTAGGAATCACGTGTCAATCACGTGGGAATCACGTGGGATTCACGTGGGAATCACGTGTCAATCATCTAGGAATCACGTGTCAATCACGTGGGAATAACGTGGGAATCACCTGGTAATCACGTAGGAATCACGTGGAATAACGTGTCAATCACGTGGGAATCATGTGGGAATCACGTGTCAATCACGAGGGAATCACGTAGTAATCACGTGTCAATCACGTGGGCATCACATGGGTATCACACGGGAATCATTTGGGAATGACGTTTCAATCACGTTGGAATCACGTGGGAATCACTTTTGAATCACGTGGGAATCACGTGTCAATCATGTGGGAAACACGTTTCAATCCCGTCGGAATCAGGTGGGAATCACGTGGGAATCACGTGGGAATCACGAGGGAATCACGTGTCAATCACGTGGGAATCACGTGTCAATCATGTGGGAATCACTTGGGTATCACGTGGGAATCGCGTGTCAATCACGTGGGAATCACGTGGGAATCTCGTGGGAATCACGTGTCAATCACGATGGAATCACGTGGGAATCAAGTGGTAATCATGCGTCAATCACGTGGGAATCACATGGGAATCACGTGGGAATGACGTGTCAATCACGTGGGAATCACGTGGGAATCACGTGTCACTCACGTGGTAATCACGTTTCAATCATGTGGGAATCACGTGTCAATCATGTGGAAATCACTTCGGAATCACGTTGGAATCATGTGTCAATCACTTGGGAATCACGTGGGAATCACGTGGGAAGCACGTGGGAATCACGTGTCACTCACTTGGGAATCACATGGGAATCAGGTGATAATCACGTGGGACTCACGTGTCATTCACGTGGGAATCACGTCGGAATCACGAGTCAATCACGAGGGAGTCACGTGGGAATCACGTGGGAATCCCGTGGAAATCACATGGGAATCACTTGTCAATCACGAGTGAATCACGTGGGAATCACGTGTCAATCACGTGGGAATCACGTGGGAATCAAGTGGAAATCATGCATCAATCACGTGTCAATCACGTGGGAATTACGTGAGAATCACGTGGGAATCACGTGGGAATCACGTGTCAATCACGTGGGAATCACGTGGGAATCATGCGTCAATCACGTGGGAATCATGTGGGAGTCACGTGGGAATCACGTGGGAATCAAGTCAGAATCACGTGGGTATATCGTGTCAATCACGTGGGAGTCATGTGGGAGTCACGTGTCAATCACGATGGAATCACATGGTAATCAAGTGGTGATCATGCGTTTATCACGTGGGAATCACGTGTCAATCACGAGGGAATCACGTGGGAATCACGTGTTAATCACGTGGGAATCACTTGGGAATCACGTATCAATCACGTGGGAATATCGTGGGAATCACATTTAATCACGTGGAAATCACATGGGAATCTCATGTCAATCAAGTTGGAATCACGTGGGAATGACGTGTCAATCACGTTGGCATCACGTGGTAATCATTTGGGAATCACGTGTCATTCACGTTGGAATCATATGGGAATCACGTGGGAATCACGCGTCGATCCTATAGGAATCACGTGGGAATCACGTGTCAATCACGTAGGAATCACGTGGGAATCACGTGGGAATCACGTGTCAATCACGTGGGAATCATGTGGGAATCACGTGGGAATTACATGACAATCATTTGGGAATCACCTGGGAATCACGTGGGAATCACGTGGGAATCACGTGGGAATCACGTGGGAATGACGTGTAAATCACGTGGGAATCACGTGGGAATCACGTGGGAATCACGTGTCAATCCCATAGGAATCATGCGGGAATCACGTGGGAATTACGTGTCAATCACGTAGGAATCACGTGTAAATCACGTGGTTATCACGTGTGAATCACGTGTCAATCACGTGGGAATCACGTGGGAATCACGTGTCAATCACGTAGGAATCACGTGTAAATCACGTGGTTATCACGTGTGAATCACGTGTCAATCACGTGGGAATCACGTGGGGATCACGTGACAATCACGTGGGAGTCATGTGGGAATCACGTGTCAATCATGATGTAATCACGTGGGAATCAAGTGGTAATCATGCGTCATCCACGTGGGAATCACATGGGAATCACGTGCTAATCACGTGGGAATCACGCTGGAATCACGTGTCAATATCGTGGGAATCATGTGGGAATCGAGTGTCAATCACGATGGAATTACGTGTGAATCACGTGTCAATCACGTGGGAATCACGTGGGAATCACGTGAGATTCACGTGGGAATCACGTGTCAATCACGTGTCAATCATGTGAGAATCAAGTGGGAATCACGTGGAAATCACGTGTCAATCACGTGGGAATCACATGGGAATCACGTGGGAATCACGTGTCAATCCCATGGGTATCACGTGGGAATCACGTGGGAATCATGTGGGAATCACGTGTCAATCACGTAGGAATCACGTGTCAATCACGTGGGAATCACTTGGGAATCACGTGTCAATCACGTGGGAATCACGTGGGAATCACGTGGGAATCACGTGTGGATCACGTGACAATCATTTGGGAATCACGTGGGAATCACGTGACAATCACGTGGGAATCACGTGGGAATCACGTGTAAATCACGTGGGAGTCACGTGGATTTCACGTGGGAATCCCGTGGAAATCACGGGGGAATCACGTGTCAATCATGTGTCAATCACGTGGTAATCACGGGGGAATCACGTGGGAATCACGTGGGATCACGTGGGAATCACGTGACAATCATTTGTGAATCACGTGGTAATCACGTGTTAATCACGTGAGAATCACGTGGGAATCACAAGGAAATCACATGTCAATCACGTGGGAATCACGTGTCAATCACGATGGAATCACTTGGGAATCACGTGTCAATCACGGGGGAATCACGTGGTAATCACGTGTCAATCATGTGGGAATCACGTGGGAATCACGTGTCAATCACGTGGGAATCACGTGGGAATCACGTGACAATCATTTGGGAATCACGTGGGAATCACGTGTCAATCACGTGGGAATCACGTGGGAATCACGTGACAATCATTTGGGAATAACGTGGGATTCACGTGTCAATCACTTGGGAATCACGTGGGAATCACGTGGGAATCACGTGACAATCATTTGGGAATCACGTGGGAATCAGGTGTCAATCACGTGGGAATCACGTGGGAATCACGTGGGAATCACGTGTCAATCACGTGGTAATCACGGGGGAATCACGTGGGAATCACGTGGAAATCACGTGGGAATCACGTGGGAATCACATGGGAATAACGTGTCAATCATGTGGGAATCACGTGGGAATAACGTGGGAATCACGTGTCAATCATCTAGGAATCACGTGTCAATCACGTGGGAATCACGTGGGAATCACGTGGGAATCACGTGTCAATCATCTAGGAATCACGTGTCAATCACATGGGAATCACGTGTCAATCACGTGGGAATCACGTGGGAATCACGTGGGAATCACGTGTGGATCACGTGACAATCATTTGGGAATCACGTGGGAATCACGTGTCAATCACGTGGGAATCACGTGGGAATCACGTGTCAATCACGTGGGAATCACGTGGGAATCACGCGGGATTCACGTGTCAATCATCTAGGAATCACGTGTCAATCACGTGGGAATCACGTGGGAATCACTTGGGAATCACGTGTCAATCATCTAGGAACCACGTGTCAATCACGTGGGAATCACGTGGGAATCACGTTTCAATCACGTGGGAGTCACGTGGGAATCACGTGGGAATCACGTGTGGATCACGTGACAATCATTTGGGAATCACGTGGGAATCACGTGTCAATCACGTGGGAATCACGTGGGAATCACGTGTCAATCACGTGGGAGTCACGTGGATTTCACGTGGAAATCCCGTGGAAATCACGGGGGAATCACGTGTCAATCATGTGTCAATCACGTGGTAATCACGGGGGAATCACGTGGGAATCACGTGGGATCACGTGGGAATCATGTGACAATCATTTGTGAATCACGTGGTAATCACGTGTAAATCACGTGAGAATCACGTCGGAATCACAAGGAAATCACATGTCAATCACGTGGGAATCACGTGTCAATCACGATGGAATCACTTGGGAATCACATGTCAATCACAGGGGAATCACGTGGTAATCACGTGCAAATCACGTGGGAATCACGTGGGAATCACAAGGAAATCACATGTCAAACACAAGGAAATCACGTGTCAATCACGTGGGAAACACGTGTCAATCACTTGGGAATCACGTGGAAATCACGTGTCAATCACGGTGGAATCACGTGTGAATCACATGTCAATCATGTGGGAATCACGTGGGAATCATGTGGGAATCACGTGGGAATGACGTGTCAATCATGTGGGAATCACGTGTCAATCACTTGGGAATCACGTGGGAATCACGTCGGAATCTCATGCCAATCACGTGGGAATCACGTGGGAATCACATGGGAATCACGTGGGAATCACGTGGGAATTACGTGGGAATCACGTGTCAATCACGTGGGAATCACGTGGGAATCACGTGGGAATTACGTGACAATCATTTGGGAATCACGTCGGAATCTCATGCCAATCACGTGGGAATCACGTGGGAATCACGTGGGAATCACGTGTCAATCACGTGGGAATCACGTGGGAATCACGTGGGAATTACGTGACAATCATTTGGGAATCACGGGGGAATCAGGTGTCAATCACGTGGGAATCACGTGGGAATCACGTGTCAATCACGTGTCAATCACGTGGGAATCACGTGGGAATCACGTGGGAATCCCGAGTCAATCACGTGGGAATCACGTGGGAATCACGTGGGAATCACGTGTCATTCACGTGGGAATCACGAGTCAATCACG
Source organism: Muntiacus reevesi (assembly GCF_963930625.1). Taxonomy (NCBI): domain Eukaryota; kingdom Metazoa; phylum Chordata; class Mammalia; order Artiodactyla; family Cervidae; genus Muntiacus; species Muntiacus reevesi. Next base: position 108,970 of record NW_027077798.1, read on the forward strand.
AGGGAGTCACGTGGGAATTACGTGGGAATCCCGTGGAAATCACGTGGGAATCACTTGTCAATCACGAGTGAATCACGTGGGAATCACGTGTCAATCACGTGGGAATCACGTGGGAATCAAGTGGAAATCATGCATCAATCACGTATCAATCACGTGGGACTCTCGTGGGAATCTCCTGATAATCACGTGTCAATCACGTGGGAATAACGTGGGAATCACGTTTCAATCACTTGGGAATCACGTGGGATTCACGTTGGAATCACGTGTCAATCACGTGTCAATCATGTGAGAATCAAGTGGGAATCACGTGGAAATCACGTGTCAATCATGTGGGAATCACATGGGAATTACGTGGGAATCACGTGTCAATCCCATGGGTATCACGTGGGAATCACGTGGGAATCATGTGGGAATCACGTGTCAATTACGTAGGAATCACGTGTCAATCACGTGGGAATCACTTGGGAATCACGTGTCAATCACGTGGGAATCACATGGGAATCACGTGGGAATCACGTGTGGATCACGTGACAATCATTTGGGAATCACGTGGGAATCACGTGTCAATCACGTGGGAATCACGTGGGAATCACGTATCAATCACGTGGGAGTCACGTGGATTTCACGTGGGAATACCGTGGAAATCACGGGGGAATCACGAGTCAATCACGTGGGAATCACGTGTCAATCATGTGTCAATCACGTGGTAATCACGGGGGAATCACGTGGGAATCACGTGGGATCACGTGTTAATCACGTGACAATCATTTGTGAATCACGTGGTAATCACGTGTAAATCACGTGAGAATCACGTGGGAATCACAAGGAAACCACATGTCAATCACGTGGGAATCACGTGTCAATCACGATGGAATCACTTGGGAATCACGTGTCAATCACGGGGGAATCACGTGGTAATCATGTGTAAATCACGTGGGAATCACGCGGGAATCACAAGGAAATCACGTGTCAATCACAAGGAAATCACGTGTCAATCACGTGGGAAACACGTGTCAATCACCTGGGAATCACGTGGGAATCACGTGTCAATCACGTGTCAATCATGTGGGAATCACGTGGGAATCACGTGTCAATCACGTGGGAATCACGTCGGAATCTCGTGCCAATCACGTGGGAATCAAGTGGGAATCACGTGGGAATCACGTGGGAATTACGTGGGAATCACGTGTCAATCACGTGGGAATCACGTGGGAATCACGTGGGAATCACGTGACAATCATTTGGGAATCACGTGGGAATCAGGTGTCAATCACGTGGGAATCACTTGGGAATCACGAGGGAATCACGTGTCAATCACGTGGGAATCACGTGGGAATAACGTGTCAATCATGTGGGAATCACGTGGGAATAACGTTGGAATCACGTGTCAATCATCTAGGAATCACGTGTCAATCACGTGGGAATCACGTGGGAATCACGTGGGAATCACGTGTCAATCATCTAGGAATCACGTGTCAATCACGTGGACATCACGTGGGAATCACGTGGGAATCACGTATGGATCACGTGACAATCATTTGGGAATCACGTGGGAATCACGTGTCAATCACGTGGGAATCACGTGGGAATCACGTGTCAATCACGTGGGAATCACATGGGAATAACGTGGGAATCACGTGTCAATCACGTGGGAGTCACGTGGATTTCACGTGGAAATCCCGTGGAAATCACGGGGGAATCACGTGTCAATCATGTGTCAATCACGTGGTAATCACGGGGGAATCACGTGGGAATCACGTGGGATCACGTGGGAATCATGTGACAATCATTTGTGAATCACGTGGTAATCACGTGTAAATCACGTGAGAATCACGTCGAAATCACAAGGAAATCACATGTCAATCACGTGGGAATCACGTGTCAATCACGATGGAATCACTTGGGAATCACATGTCAATCACGGGGGAATCACGTGGTAATCACGTGCAAATCACGTGGGAATCACGTGGGAATCACAAGGAAATCACATGTCAAACACAAGGAAATCACGTGTCAATCACGTGGGAAACACGTGTCAATCACTTGGGAATCACGTGGAAATCACGTGTCAATCACGGTGGAATCACGTGTGAATCACGTGTGAATCACATGTCAATCATGTGGGAATCACGTGGGAATCATGTGGGAATCACGTGGGAATGACGTGTCAATCATGTGGGAATCACGTGTCAATCACTTGGGAATCACGTGGGAATCACGTCGGAATCTCATGCCAATCACGTGGGAATCACGTGGGAATCACATGGGAATCACGTGGGAATCACGTGGGAATTACGTGGGAATCACGTGTCAATCACGTGGGAATCACGTGGGAATCACGTGGGAATTACGTGACAATCATTTGGGAATCACGTCGGAATCTCATGCCAATCACGTGGGAATCACGTGGGAATCACGTGGGAATCACGTGTCAATCACGTGGGAATCACGTGGGAATCACGTGGGAATTACGTGACAATCATTTGTGAATCACGGGGGAATCAGGTGTCAATCACGTGGGAATCACGTGGGAATCACGTGTCAATCACGTGTCAATCACGTGGGAATCACGTGGGAATCACGTGGGAATCCCGAGTCAATCACGTGGGAATCACGTGGGAATCACGTGGGAATCACGTGTCATTCACGTGGGAATCACGAGTCAATCACGAGGGAGTCACGTGGGAATTACGTGGGAATCCCGTGGAAATCACGTGGGAATCACTTGTCAATCACGAGTGAATCACGTGGGAATCACGTGTCAATCACGTGGGAATCACGTGGGAATCAAGTGGAAATCATGCATCAATCACGTATCAATCACGTGGGACTCTCGTGGGAATCTCCTGATAATCACGTGTCAATCACGTGGGAATAACGTGGGAATCACGTTTCAATCACTTGGGAATCACGTGGGATTCACGTGGGAATCACGTGTCAATCACGTGTCAATCATGTGAGAATCAAGTGGGAATCACGTGGAAATCACGTGTCAATCATGTGGGAATCACATGGGAATTACGTGGGAATCACGTGTCAATCCCATGGGTATCACGTGGGAATCACGTGGGAATCATGTGGGAATCACGTGTCAATCACGTAGGAATCACGTGTCAATCACGTGGGAATCACTTGGGAATCACGTGTCAATCACGTGGGAATCACATGGGAATCACGTGGGAATCACGTGTGGATCACGTGACAATCATTTGGGAATCACGTGGGAATCACGTGTCAATCACGTGGGAATCACGTGGGAATCACGTATCAATCACGTGGGAGTCACGTGGATTTCACGTGGGAATACCGTGGAAATCACGGGGGAATCACGAGTCAATCACGTGGGAATCACGTGTCAATCATGTGTCAATCACGTGGTAATCACGGGGGAATCACGTGGGAATCACGTGGGATCACGTGTTAATCACGTGACAATCATTTGTGAATCACGTGGTAATCACGTGTAAATCACGTGAGAATCACGTGGGAATCACAAGGAAACCACATGTCAATCACGTGGGAATCACGTGTCAATCACGATGGAATCACTTGGGAATCACGTGTCAATCACGGGGGAATCACGTGGTAATCATGTGTAAATCACGTGGGAATCACGCGGGAATCACAAGGAAATCACGTGTCAATCACAAGGAAATCACGTGTCAATCACGTGGGAAACACGTGTCAATCACCTGGGAATCACGTGGGAATCACGTGTCAATCACGGTGGAATCACGTGTGAATCACGTGTGAATCACGTGTCAATCATGTGGGAATCACGTGGGAATCACGTGTCAATCACGTGGGAATCACGTCGGAATCTCGTGCCAATCACGTGGGAATCAAGTGGGAATCACGTGGGAATCACGTGGGAATTACGTGGGAATCACGTGTCAATCACGTGGGAATCACGTGGGAATCACGTGGGAATCACGTGACAATCATTTGGGAATCACGTGGGAATCAGGTGTCAATCACGTGGGAATCACTTGGGAATCACGAGGGAATCACGTGTCAATCACGTGGGAATCACGTGGGAATAACGTGTCAATCATGTGGGAATCACGTGGGAATAACGTGGGAATCACGTGTCAATCATCTAGGAGTCACGTGTCAATCACGTGGGAATCACGTGGGAATCACGTGGGAATCACGTGTCAATCATCTAGGAATCACGTGTCAATCACGTGGACATCACGTGGGAATCACGTGGGAATCACGTATGGATCACGTGACAATCATTTGGGAATCACGTGGGAATCACGTGTCAATCACGTGGGAATCACGTGGGAATCACGTGTCAATCACGTGGGAATCACATGGGAATAACGTGGGAATCACGTGTCAATCATCTAGGAATCACGTGTCAATCATGTGGGAATCACGTGGGAATCACGTGGGAATCACGTGTCAATCATCTAGGAACCACGTGTCAATCACGTGGGAATCACGTGGGAATCACGTGTCAATCACGTGGGAGTCACGTGGGAATCACGTGGGAATCACGTGTGGATCACGTGACAATCATTTGGGAATCACGTGGGAATCACGTGTCAATCACGTGGGAATCACGTGAGAATTACGTGTGAATCACGTGGGAATCACGTGGGAATTACGTCGGAATCTCGTGCCAATCACGTGGGAATCTCGTGCCAATCACGTGGGAATCACGTGGGAATCACGTGGGAATCTCGTGGGAATCACGAGGGAATTACGTGGGAATCACGTGTCAATCACGTGGGAATCACATGTCAATCAAGTTTGAATCACGTGGTAATCAAGTGGGAATGACATTTCAATCCCTTGGGAATCACGTGGGATTAAGGTGGGAATCACGTGTCTATCACTTGGGAATCACGTGGGAAAAACGTGGAAATCATGCGTCAATCACGTGGGAAACTCTTGGGAGTCACGTGGGAATCACGTGGGAATCAAGTGGGAATCACGTGGGTATCACGTGTCAATCACGTGGGAGTCATGTGGGAGTCACGTGTCAATCATGATGGAATCCCGTGGGAATCAAGTGGTGATCATGCGTCAATCACGTGGGAATCACGTGGGAGTCACGTGGGTATCACATGGAAATCACGTGGTAATCATGTGGGAATCACGTTGGAATCACGTGTCAATATCGTGTGAATCATGTGGGAATCACTTGTCAATCACGATGGAATTACGTTTGAATCACGTGGGAATCACGTGTCACTCACGTGGGAATCATGTGGGAATCACGTGTCAATCACGTAAACATCATGTGGGCATCACGTGGAAATCATTTGGGAATCACGTGGGAATCACGGGGGAATCACGTGGGAATCACATGTCAATCACGTGGGAATCACGTGGCAATCACGTGGGAATGACATGTCAATCCCGTGGGAATCACGTGGGAATAAGGTGGGAATCACGTGTCACTCACGTGGGAATCACATGGGAATCACGTGGGATTCTCGTGGGAATCACGTGTAAATCACGTGTCAATCATGTGAGAATCAAGTGGGAATCACGTGGAAATCACGTGTCAATTACGTGGGAATCACGTGTCAATCACGTTGGAATCACGTGGGAATCATATGAGAATCACGAGTCAATCACGTGGGAATCAAGTGGGAATCACGTGTCAATCACGTGGGAATCACTGGGGAATCAGGTTGGAATCATGTGTTAATCACTTTGGAATAACGTGGGAATCACGTGTCAAACACGTGGGAATTACGTGAGAATCACGTGGGAATCACGTGGGAATCATGCGTCAATCACGTGGGAATCATGTGGGAATCACGTGTCAATCACGATGGAATTACATGTGAATCACGTGTGAATCACGTGGGAATCACGTGGGAATCACGTAATAATCATTTGGGAATCACCTGGGAATCACGTGTTAATCACGTGGGAATCACATGGGAATCACGTGGGAATGATGTGTCAATCACGAAGGAATCACGTGGGAATCACGTGTCAATCACGTGGGAATCATGTGTCAGTCACGTGGGAATCACTTGGGAATCACGTTGGAATCATGTGTCAATCACTTGGGAATAACGTGGGAATCACGTGATAATCACATGGGAATCACGTGTCAATCACGTGGGAATTACGTGAGAATCACATGGGAATCACGTGGGAATCACGTGTCAATCACCTGGGAATCACGTGGGAATCATGCGTCAATCACGTGGGAATCATGTGGGAGTCACGTGGGAATAACGTGGGAATCAAGTCGGAATCACGTGGGTATATCGTGTCAATCACGTTGGAGTCATGTGGGAGTCACGTGTCAATCACGATGGAATCACGTGGTAATCAAGTGGTGATCATGCGTTTATCACGTGGGAATCACGTGTCAATCACGAGGGAATCACGTGGGAATCACGTGTTAATCACGTGGGAATCACTTGGGAATCACGTATCAATCACGTGGGAATATCGTGGGAATCACATTTAATCACGTGGAAATCACATGGGAATCTCATGTCAATCAAGTTGGAATCACGTGGGAATGACGTGTCAATCAAGTTGGCATCACGTGGTAATCATTTGGGAATCACGTGTCATTCACGTTGGAATCATATGGGAATCACGTGGGAATCACGTGGGAATCACGTGTCAATCAAGTGGGAATCACGTGGTAATAACGGGGGAATCACGTGTCAATCCTATAGGAATCACGTGGGAATCACGTGTCAATCACGTAGGAATCACGTGTAAATCACGTGGGAATCACGTGTCAATCACGTGGGAATCATGTGGGAATCACGTGGGAATCACGTGGGAATCACGTGACAATCATTTGGGAATCACCTGGGAATCACGTGTTAATCACGAGGGAATCACGTGGGAATCACGTATGAATCACGTGGGAATCACATGGGAATGACGTGTCAATCACGTGGGAATCACGTGTGAATCACGTGGGAATCACGTGTCAATCCCATAGGAATCACGTGTAAATCACGTGGGAATCACGTGTGAATCACGTGTCAATCACGTGGGAATCACGTGGGAATCATGTGCCAATCACGTGGGAATCACGTGGGAGTCACGTGAGAATCACCTGGGAATCACGTGGGAATCACGTGGGGATCACGTGACAATCACGTGGGAGTCATGTGGGAATCACGTGTCAATCACGCGGGAATCACGTGGGAATCACGTATTCATCACGTGGGAATCACTTGGGAATCACGTGTCAATCACGTGGGAATCACGTGGGAATCACGTGGGAATCCCGAGTCAATCACGTGGGAATCACGTGGGAATCACGTGGGAATCACGTGTCATTCACGTGGGAATCACGAGTCAATCACGAGGGAGTCACGTGGGAATTACGTGGGAATCCCGTGGAAATCACGTGGGAATCACTTGTCAATCACGAGTGAATCACGTGGGAATCACGTGTCAATCACGTGGGAATCACGTGGGAATCAAGTGGAAATCATGCATCAATCACGTATCAATCACGTGGGACTCTCGTGGGAATCTCCTGATAATCACGTGTCAATCACGTGGGAATAACGTGGGAATCACGTTTCAATCACTTGGGAATCACGTGGGATTCACGTGGGAATCACGTGTCAATCACGTGTCAATCATGTGAGAATCAAGTGGGAATCACGTGGAAATCACGTGTCAATCATGTGGGAATCACATGGGAATTACGTGGGAATCACGTGTCAATCCCATGGGTATCACGTGGGAATCACGTGGGAATCATGTGGGAATCACGTGTCAATCACGTAGGAATCACGTGTCAATCACGTGGGAATCACTTGGGAATCACGTGTCAATCACGTGGGAATCACATGGGAATCACGTGGGAATCACGTGTGGATCACGTGACAATCATTTGGGAATCACGTGGGAATCACGTGTCAATCACGTGGGAATCACGTGGGAATCACGTATCAATCACGTGGGAGTCACGTGGATTTCACGTGGGAATACCGTGGAAATCACGGGGGAATCACGAGTCAATCACGTGGGAATCACGTGTCAATCATGTGTCAATCACGTGGTAATCACGGGGGAATCACGTGGGAATCACGTGGGATCACGTGTTAATCACGTGACAATCATTTGTGAATCACGTGGTAATCACGTGTAAATCACGTGAGAATCACGTGGGAATCACAAGGAAACCACATGTCAATCACGTGGGAATCACGTGTCAATCACGATGGAATCACTTGGGAATCACGTGTCAATCACGGGGGAATCACGTGGTAATCATGTGTAAATCACGTGGGAATCACGCGGGAATCACAAGGAAATCACGTGTCAATCACAAGGAAATCACGTGTCAATCACGTGGGAAACACGTGTCAATCACCTGGGAATCACGTGGGAATCACGTGTCAATCACGGTGGAATCACGTGTGAATCACGTGTGAATCACGTGTCAATCATGTGGGAATCACGTGGGAATCACGTGTCAATCACGTGGGAATCACGTCGGAATCTCGTGCCAATCACGTGGGAATCAAGTGGGAATCACGTGGGAATCACGTGGGAATTACGTGGGAATCACGTGTCAATCACGTGGGAATCACGTGGGAATCACGTGGGAATCACGTGACAATCATTTGGGAATCACGTGGGAATCAGGTGTCAATCACGTGGGAATCACTTGGGAATCACGAGGGAATCACGTGTCAATCACGTGGGAATCACGTGGGAATAACGTGTCAATCATGTGGGAATCACGTGGGAATAACGTGGGAATCACGTGTCAATCATCTAGGAGTCACGTGTCAATCACGTGGGAATCACGTGGGAATCACGTGGGAATCACGTGTTAATCATCTAGGAATCACGTGTCAATCACGTGGACATCACGTGGGAATCACGTGGGAATCACGTATGGATCACGTGACAATCATTGGGGAATCACGTGGGAATCACGTGTCAATCACGTGGGAATCACGTGGGAATCACGTGTCAATCACGTGGGAATCACATGGGAATAACGTGGGAATCACGTGTCAATCATCTAGGAATCACGTGTCAATCATGTGGGAATCACGTGGGAATCACGTGGGAATCACGTGTCAATCATCTAGGAACCACGTGTCAATCACGTGGGAATCACGTGGGAATCACGTGTCAATCACGTGGGAGTCACGTGGGAATCACGTGGGAATCACGTGTGGATCACGTGACAATCATTTGGGAATCACGTGGGAATCACGTGTCAATCACGTGGGAATCACGTGAGAATTACGTGTGAATCACGTGGGAATCACGTGGGAATTACGTCGGAATCTCGTGCCAATCACGTGGGAATCTCGTGCCAATCACGTGGGAATCACGTGGGAATCACGTGGGAATCTCGTGGGAATCACGAGGGAATTACGTGGGAATCACGTGTCAATCACGTGGGAATCACATGTCAATCAAGTTTGAATCACGTGGTAATCAAGTGGGAATGACATTTCAATCCCTTGGGAATCACGTGGGATTAAGGTGGGAATCACGTGTCTATCACTTGGGAATCACGTGGGAAAAACGTGGAAATCATGCGTCAATCACGTGGGAAACTCTTGGGAGTCACGTGGGAATCACGTGGGAATCAAGTGGGAATCACGTGGGTATCACGTGTCAATCACGTGGGAGTCATGTGGGAGTCACGTGTCAATCATGATGGAATCCCGTGGGAATCAAGTGGTGATCATGCGTCAATCACGTGGGAATCACGTGGGAGTCACGTGGGTATCACATGGAAATCACGTGGTAATCATGTGGGAATCACGTTGGAATCACGTGTCAATATCGTGTGAATCATGTGGGAATCACTTGTCAATCACGATGGAATTACGTTTGAATCACGTGGGAATCACGTGTCACTCACGTGGGAATCATGTGGGAATCACGTGTCAATCACGTAAACATCATGTGGGCATCACGTGGAAATCATTTGGGAATCACGTGGGAATCACGGGGGAATCACGTGGGAATCACATGTCAATCACGTGGGAATCACGTGGCAATCACGTGGGAATGACATGTCAATCCCGTGGGAATCACGTGGGAATAAGGTGGGAATCACGTGTCACTCACGTGGGAATCACATGGGAATCACGTGGGATTCTCGTGGGAATCACGTGTAAATCACGTGTCAATCATGTGAGAATCAAGTGGGAATCACGTGGAAATCACGTGTCAATTACGTGGGAATCACGTGTCAATCACGTTGGAATCACGTGGGAATCATATGAGAATCACGAGTCAATCACGTGGGAATCAAGTGGGAATCACGTGTCAATCACGTGGGAATCACTGGGGAATCAGGTTGGAATCATGTGTTAATCACTTTGGAATAACGTGGGAATCACGTGTCAAACACGTGGGAATTACGTGAGAATCACGTGGGAATCACGTGGGAATCATGCGTCAATCACGTGGGAATCATGTGGGAATCACGTGTCAATCACGATGGAATTACATGTGAATCACGTGTGAATCACGTGGGAATCACGTGGGAATCACGTAATAATCATTTGGGAATCACCTGGGAATCACGTGTTAATCACGTGGGAATCACATGGGAATCACGTGGGAATGATGTGTCAATCACGAAGGAATCACGTGGGAATCACGTGTCAATCACGTGGGAATCATGTGTCAGTCACGTGGGAATCACTTGGGAATCACGTTGGAATCATGTGTCAATCACTTGGGAATAACGTGGGAATCACGTGATAATCACATGGGAATCACGTGTCAATCACGTGGGAATTACGTGAGAATCACATGGGAATCACGTGGGAATCACGTGTCAATCACCTGGGAATCACGTGGGAATCATGCGTCAATCACGTGGGAATCATGTGGGAGTCACGTGGGAATAACGTGGGAATCAAGTCGGAATCACGTGGGTATATCGTGTCAATCACGTTGGAGTCATGTGGGAGTCACGTGTCAATCACGATGGAATCACGTGGTAATCAAGTGGTGATCATGCGTTTATCACGTGGGAATCACGTGTCAATCACGAGGGAATCACGTGGGAATCACGTGTTAATCACGTGGGAATCACTTGGGAATCACGTATCAATCACGTGGGAATATCGTGGGAATCACATTTAATCACGTGGAAATCACATGGGAATCTCATGTCAATCAAGTTGGAATCACGTGGGAATGACGTGTCAATCAAGTTGGCATCACGTGGTAATCATTTGGGAATCACGTGTCATTCACGTTGGAATCATATGGGAATCACGTGGGAATCACGTGGGAATCACGTGTGAATCAAGTGGGAATCACGTGGTAATAACGGGGGAATCACGTGTCAATCCTATAGGAATCACGTGGGAATCACGTGTCAATCACGTAGGAATCACGTGTAAATCACGTGGGAATCACGTGTCAATCACGTGGGAATCATGTGGGAATCACGTGGGAATCACGTGGGAATCACGTGACAATCATTTGGGAATCACCTGGGAATCACGTGTTAATCACGAGGGAATCACGTGGGAATCACGTATGAATCACGTGGGAATCACATGGGAATGACGTGTCAATCACGTGGGAATCACGTGTGAATCACGTGGGAATCACGTGTCAATCCCATAGGAATCACGTGTAAATCACGTGGGAATCACGTGTGAATCACGTGTCAATCACGTGGGAATCACGTGGGAATCATGTGCCAATCACGTGGGAATCACGTGGGAGTCACGTGAGAATCACCTGGGAATCACGTGGGAATCACGTGGGGATCACGTGACAATCACGTGGGAGTCATGTGGGAATCACGTGTCAATCACGCGGGAATCACGTGGGAATCACGTATTCATCACGTGGGAATCACTTGGGAATCACGTGTCAATCACGTGGGAATATCGTGGGAATCACATTTAATCACGTGGAAATCACATGGGAATCTCGTGTCAATCAAGTTGGAATCACGTGGGAATGACGTGTCAATCACGTTGCCATCACGTGGGAATCATTTGGGAATCACGTGTCATTCACGTTGGAATCATATGGGAGTCACGTGGGAATCACGTGGGAATCACGTGTCAATCACGTGGGAATCACGTGGGAATAGCGTGGGAATCACGTGTCAATCCCATAGGAATCCCGTGGGAATCACGTGGGAATCACGTGTCAATCACGTAGGAATCACGTGTAAATCACGTGGGAATCATGTGGGAATCACATGTCAATCACGTGGGAATCATGTGGGAATCACCTGACAATCATTTGGGAATCACGTGGGAATCACGTGTCAATCCTATAGGAATCACGTGGGAATCACGTGGGAATCACGTGTCAATCACGGGGGAATCACGTGTAAATCACGTGGGAATCACGTGTCAATCACGGGGGAGTCACGTGGTAATCACGTGGGAATCAGGTTCGAATCACGTGTCAATAATGTGGGAATCATGTGGGAATCACGTGTCAATCACGATGGAATTACGTGTGAATCACGTGGGAATCACGTGGGAATCACGTGACAATCATTTGGTAATCACCCAGGAATCACGTGTTAATCACGTGGGAATCACATTGGAATCACGTGGGAATGACGTGTCAATCACGTAGGAATCACGTGGGAATCACTTGTCAATCACGTGGGAATCACATGTCAATCACGTGGGAATCACTTGGGAATCACGTTGGAATCATGTGTCAATCACTTGGGAATAACGTGGGAATCACATGGGAAGCACGTGGTAATCACGTGTCAATCACTTGGAAATCACATGGGAATCACGTGATAATCACGTGAGAATCACGTGTCAATCACTTGGGAATTACGTGAGAATCACATTGGAATCACGTGGGAATCACGTGACAATCACGTGGGAATCATGTGGGAATCATGCGTCAATCACGTGGGAATCACGTGGGAATTACGTGTCAATCACGTGGGAATCACGTGGGAATCACGTGGGAATCACGTGAGAATCACGTGGGAATCACGTCAGAATAACTTGGGAATCACGTGGGAATCACGTGTCAATCATGTGGGAATCACGTGGGAATTACGTGTCAATCACGTGGGAATCACGTGGGAATTACGTCGGAATCTCGTGCCAATCACGTGGGAATCTCGTGCCAATCACGTGGGAATCACGTGGGAATCACGTGGGAATCTCGTGGGAATCACGAGGGAATTACGTGGGAATCACGTGTCAATCACGTGGGAATCACATGTCAATCAAGTTTGAATCACGTGGCAATCATGTGGGAATGACATTTCAATCCCTTGGGAATCACGTGGGAATAAGGTGGGAATCACGTGTCTATCACTTGGGAATCACGTGGGAATCACGTGGAAATCATGCGTCAATCACGTGGGAAACACGTGGGAGTGACGTGGGAATCACTTGGGAATCAAGTGGGAATCACGTGGGAATCACGTGTAAATCACGTGGGAGTCACGTGGATTTCACGTGGGAATCCCGTGGAAATCACGGGGGAATCACGTGTCAATCATGTGTCAATCACGTGGTAATCACGGGGGAATCACGTGGGAATCACGTGGGATCACGTGGGAATCACGTGACAATCATTTGTGAATCACGTGGTAATCACGTGTTAATCACGTGAGAATCACGTGGGAATCACAAGGAAATCACATGTCAATCACGTGGGAATCACGTGTCAATCACGATGGAATCACTTGGGAATCACGTGTCAATCACGGGGGAATCACGTGGTAATCACGTGTCAATCATGTGGGAATCACGTGGGAATCACGTGTCAATCACGTGGGAATCACGTGGGAATCACGTGACAATCATTTGGGAATCACGTGGGAATCACGTGTCAATCACGTGGGAATCACGTGGGAATCACGTGACAATCATTTGGGAATAACGTGGGATTCACGTGTCAATCACGTGGGAATCACGTGGGAATCACGTGGGAATCACGTGACAATCATTTGGGAATCACGTGGGAATCAGGTGTCAATCACGTGGGAATCACGTGGGAATCACGTGGGAATCACGTGTCAATCACGTGGTAATCACGGGGGAATCACGTGGGAATCACGTGGAAATCACGTGGGAATCACGTGGGAATCACATGGGAATAACGTGTCAATCATGTGGGAATCACGTGGGAATAACGTGGGAATCACGTGTCAATCATCTAGGAATCACGTGTCAATCACGTGGGAATCACGTGGGAATCACGTGGGAATCACGTGTCAATCATCTAGGAATCACGTGTCAATCACATGGGAATCACGTGTCAATCACGTGGGAATCACGTGGGAATCACGTGGGAATCACGTGTGGATCACGTGACAATCATTTGGGAATCACGTGGGAATCACGTGTCAATCACGTGGGAATCACGTGGGAATCACGTGTCAATCACGTGGGAATCACGTGGGAATCACGCGGGATTCACGTGTCAATCATCTAGGAATCACGTGTCAATCACGTGGGAATCACGTGGGAATCACTTGGGAATCACGTGTCAATCATCTAGGAACCACGTGTCAATCACGTGGGAATCACGTGGGAATCACGTTTCAATCACGTGGGAGTCACGTGGGAATCACGTGGGAATCACGTGTGGATCACGTGACAATCATTTGGGAATCACGTGGGAATCACGTGTCAATCACGTGGGAATCACGTGGGAATCACGTGTCAATCACGTGGGAGTCACGTGGATTTCACGTGGAAATCCCGTGGAAATCACGGGGGAATCACGTGTCAATCATGTGTCAATCACGTGGTAATCACGGGGGAATCACGTGGGAATCACGTGGGATCACGTGGGAATCATGTGACAATCATTTGTGAATCACGTGGTAATCACGTGTAAATCACGTGAGAATCACGTCGGAATCACAAGGAAATCACATGTCAATCACGTGGGAATCACGTGTCAATCACGATGGAATCACTTGGGAATCACATGTCAATCACAGGGGAATCACGTGGTAATCACGTGCAAATCACGTGGGAATCACGTGGGAATCACAAGGAAATCACATGTCAAACACAAGGAAATCACGTGTCAATCACGTGGGAAACACGTGTCAATCACTTGGGAATCACGTGGAAATCACGTGTCAATCACGGTGGAATCACGTGTGAATCACATGTCAATCATGTGGGAATCACGTGGGAATCATGTGGGAATCACGTGGGAATGACGTGTCAATCATGTGGGAATCACGTGTCAATCACTTGGGAATCACGTGGGAATCACGTCGGAATCTCATGCCAATCACGTGGGAATCACGTGGGAATCACATGGGAATCACGTGGGAATCACGTGGGAATTACGTGGGAATCACGTGTCAATCACGTGGGAATCACGTGGGAATCACGTGGGAATTACGTGACAATCATTTGGGAATCACGTCGGAATCTCATGCCAATCACGTGGGAATCACGTGGGAATCACGTGGGAATCACGTGTCAATCACGTGGGAATCACGTGGGAATCACGTGGGAATTACGTGACAATCATTTGGGAATCACGGGGGAATCAGGTGTCAATCACGTGGGAATCACGTGGGAATCACGTGTCAATCACGTGTCAATCACGTGGGAATCACGTGGGAATCACGTGGGAATCCTGAGTCAATCACGTGGGAATCACGTGGGAATCACGTGGGAATCACGTGTCATTCACGTGGGAATCACGAGTCAATCACGAGGGAGTCACGTGGGAATTACGTGGGAATCCCGTGGAAATCACGTGGGAATCACTTGTCAATCACGAGTGAATCACGTGGGAATCACGTGTCAATCACGTGGGAATCACGTGGGAATCAAGTGGAAATCATGCATCAATCACGTATCAATCACGTGGGACTCTCGTGGGAATCTCCTGATAATCACGTGTCAATCACGTGGGAATAACGTGGGAATCACGTTTCAATCACTTGGGAATCACGTGGGATTCACGTGGGAATCACGTGTCAATCACGTGTCAATCATGTGAGAATCAAGTGGGAATCACGTGGAAATCACGTGTCAATCATGTGGGAATCACATGGGAATTACGTGGGAATCACGTGTCAATCCCATGGGTATCACGTGGGAATCACGTGGGAATCATGTGGGAATCACGTGTCAATTACGTAGGAATCACGTGTCAATCACGTGGGAATCACTTGGGAATCACGTGTCAATCACGTGGGAATCACATGGGAATCACGTGGGAATCACGTGTGGATCACGTGACAATCATTTGGGAATCACGTGGGAATCACGTGTCAATCACGTGGGAATCACGTGGGAATCACGTATCAATCACGTGGGAGTCACGTGGATTTCACGTGGGAATACCGTGGAAATCACGGGGGAATCACGAGTCAATCACGTGGGAATCACGTGTCAATCATGTGTCAATCACGTGGTAATCACGGGGGAATCACGTGGGAATCACGTGGGATCACGTGTTAATCACGTGACAATCATTTGTGAATCACGTGGTAATCACGTGTAAATCACGTGAGAATCACGTGGGAATCACAAGGAAACCACATGTCAATCACGTGGGAATCACGTGTCAATCACGATGGAATCACTTGGGAATCACGTGTCAATCACGGGGGAATCACGTGGTAATCATGTGTAAATCACGTGGGAATCACGCGGGAATCACAAGGAAATCACGTGTCAATCACAAGGAAATCACGTGTCAATCACGTGGGAAACACGTGTCAATCACCTGGGAATCACGTGGGAATCACGTGTCAATCACGTGTCAATCATGTGGGAATCACGTGGGAATCACGTGTCAATCACGTGGGAATCACGTCGGAATCTCGTGCCAATCACGTGGGAATCAAGTGGGAATCACGTGGGAATCACGTGGGAATTACGTGGGAATCACGTGTCAATCACGTGGGAATCACGTGGGAATCACGTGGGAATCACGTGACAATCATTTGGGAATCACGTGGGAATCAGGTGTCAATCACGTGGGAATCACTTGGGAATCACGAGGGAATCACGTGTCAATAACGTGGGAATCACGTGGGAATAACGTGTCAATCATGTGGGAATCACGTGGGAATAACGTTGGAATCACGTGTCAATCATCTAGGAATCACGTGTCAATCACGTGGGAATCACGTGGGAATCACGTGGGAATCACGTGTCAATCATCTAGGAATCACGTGTCAATCACGTGGACATCACGTGGGAATCACGTGGGAATCACGTATGGATCACGTGACAATCATTTGGGAATCACGTGGGAATCACGTGTCAATCACGTGGGAATCACGTGGGAATCACGTGTCAATCACGTGGGAATCACATGGGAATAACGTGGGAATCACGTGTCAATCACGTGGGAGTCACGTGGATTTCACGTGGAAATCCCGTGGAAATCACGGGGGAATCACGTGTCAATCATGTGTCAATCACGTGGTAATCACGGGGGAATCACGTGGGAATCACGTGGGATCACGTGGGAATCATGTGACAATCATTTGTGAATCACGTGGTAATCACGTGTAAATCACGTGAGAATCACGTCGGAATCACAAGGAAATCACATGTCAATCACGTGGGAATCACGTGTCAATCACGATGGAATCACTTGGGAATCACATGTCAATCACGGGGGAATCACGTGGTAATCACGTGCAAATCACGTGGGAATCACGTGGGAATCACAAGGAAATCACATGTCAAACACAAGGAAATCACGTGTCAATCACGTGGGAAACACGTGTCAATCACTTGGGAATCACGTGGAAATCACGTGTCAATCACGGTGGAATCACGTGTGAATCACGTGTGAATCACATGTCAATCATGTGGGAATCACGTGGGAATCATGTGGGAATCACGTGGGAATGACGTGTCAATCATGTGGGAATCACGTGTCAATCACTTGGGAATCACGTGGGAATCACGTCGGAATCTCATGCCAATCACGTGGGAATCACGTGGGAATCACATGGGAATCACGTGGGAATCACGTGGGAATTACGTGGGAATCACGTGTCAATCACGTGGGAATCACGTGGGAATCACGTGGGAATTACGTGACAATCATTTGGGAATCACGTCGGAATCTCATGCCAATCACGTGGGAATCACGTGGGAATCACGTGGGAATCACGTGTCAATCACGTGGGAATCACGTGGGAATCACGTGGGAATTACGTGACAATCATTTGTGAATCACGGGGGAATCAGGTGTCAATCACGTGGGAATCACGTGGGAATCACGTGTCAATCACGTGTCAATCACGTGGGAATCACGTGGGAATCACGTGGGAATCCCGAGTCAATCACGTGGGAATCACGTGGGAATCACGTGGGAATCACGTGTCATTCACGTGGGAATCACGAGTCAATCACGAGGGAGTCACGTGGGAATTACGTGGGAATCCCGTGGAAATCACGTGGGAATCACTTGTCAATCACGAGTGAATCACGTGGGAATCACGTGTCAATCACGTGGGAATCACGTGGGAATCAAGTGGAAATCATGCATCAATCACGTATCAATCACGTGGGACTCTCGTGGGAATCTCCTGATAATCACGTGTCAATCACGTGGGAATAACGTGGGAATCACGTTTCAATCACTTGGAAATCACGTGGGATTCACGTGGGAATCACGTGTCAATCACGTGTCAATCATGTGAGAATCAAGTGGGAATCACGTGGAAATCACGTGTCAATCATGTGGGAATCACATGGGAATTACGTGGGAATCACGTGTCAATCCCATGGGTATCACGTGGGAATCACGTGGGAATCATGTGGGAATCACGTGTCAATCACGTAGGAATCACGTGTCAATCACGTGGGAATCACTTGGGAATCACGTGTCAATCACGTGGGAATCACATGGGAATCACGTGGGAATCACGTGTGGATCACGTGACAATCATTTGGGAATCACGTGGGAATCACGTGTCAATCACGTGGGAATCACGTGGGAATCACGTATCAATCACGTGGGAGTCACGTGGATTTCACGTGGGAATACCGTGGAAATCACGGGGGAATCACGAGTCAATCACGTGGGAATCACGTGTCAATCATGTGTCAATCACGTGGTAATCACGGGGGAATCACGTGGGAATCACGTGGGATCACGTGTTAATCACGTGACAATCATTTGTGAATCACGTGGTAATCACGTGTAAATCACGTGAGAATCACGTGGGAATCACAAGGAAACCACATGTCAATCACGTGGGAATCACGTGTCAATCACGATGGAATCACTTGGGAATCACGTGTCAATCACGGGGGAATCACGTGGTAATCATGTGTAAATCACGTGGGAATCACGCGGGAATCACAAGGAAATCACGTGTCAATCACAAGGAAATCACGTGTCAATCACGTGGGAAACACGTGTCAATCACCTGGGAATCACGTGGGAATCACGTGTCAATCACGGTGGAATCACGTGTGAATCACGTGTGAATCACGTGTCAATCATGTGGGAATCACGTGGGAATCACGTGTCAATCACGTGGGAATCACGTCGGAATCTCGTGCCAATCACGTGGGAATCAAGTGGGAATCACGTGGGAATCACGTGGGAATTACGTGGGAATCACGTGTCAATCACGTGGGAATCACGTGGGAATCACGTGGGAATCACGTGACAATCATTTGGGAATCACGTGGGAATCAGGTGTCAATCACGTGGGAATCACTTGGGAATCACGAGGGAATCACGTGTCAATCACGTGGGAATCACGTGGGAATAACGTGTCAATCATGTGGGAATCACGTGGGAATAACGTGGGAATCACGTGTCAATCATCTAGGAGTCACGTGTCAATCACGTGGGAATCACGTGGGAATCACGTGGGAATCACGTGTCAATCATCTAGGAATCACGTGTCAATCACGTGGACATCACGTGGGAATCACGTGGGAATCACGTATGGATCACGTGACAATCATTTGGGAATCACGTGGGAATCACGTGTCAATCACGTGGGAATCACGTGGGAATCACGTGTCAATCACGTGGGAATCACATGGGAATAACGTGGGAATCACGTGTCAATCATCTAGGAATCACGTGTCAATCATGTGGGAATCACGTGGGAATCACGTGGGAATCACGTGTCAATCATCTAGGAACCACGTGTCAATCACGTGGGAATCACGTGGGAATCACGTGTCAATCACGTGGGAGTCACGTGGGAATCACGTGGGAATCACGTGTGGATCACGTGACAATCATTTGGGAATCACGTGGGAATCACGTGTCAATCACGTGGGAATCACGTGAGAATTACGTGTGAATCACGTGGGAATCACGTGGGAATTACGTCGGAATCTCGTGCCAATCACGTGGGAATCTCGTGCCAATCACGTGGGAATCACGTGGGAATCACGTGGGAATCTCGTGGGAATCACGAGGGAATTACGTGGGAATCACGTGTCAATCACGTGGGAATCACATGTCAATCAAGTTTGAATCACGTGGTAATCAAGTGGGAATGACATTTCAATCCCTTGGGAATCACGTGGGATTAAGGTGGGAATCACGTGTCTATCACTTGGGAATCACGTGGGAAAAACGTGGAAATCATGCGTCAATCACGTGGGAAACTCTTGGGAGTCACGTGGGAATCACGTGGGAATCAAGTGGGAATCACGTGGGTATCACGTGTCAATCACGTGGGAGTCATGTGGGAGTCACGTGTCAATCATGATGGAATCCCGTGGGAATCAAGTGGTGATCATGCGTCAATCACGTGGGAATCACGTGGGAGTCACGTGGGTATCACATGGAAATCACGTGGTAATCATGTGGGAATCACGTTGGAATCACGTGTCAATATCGTGTGAATCATGTGGGAATCACTTGTCAATCACGATGGAATTACGTTTGAATCACGTGGGAATCACGTGTCACTCACGTGGGAATCATGTGGGAATCACGTGTCAATCACGTAAACATCATGTGGGCATCACGTGGAAATCATTTGGGAATCACGTGGGAATCACGGGGGAATCACGTGGGAATCACATGTCAATCACGTGGGAATCACGTGGCAATCACGTGGGAATGACATGTCAATCCCGTGGGAATCACGTGGGAATAAGGTGGGAATCACGTGTCACTCACGTGGGAATCACATGGGAATCACGTGGGATTCTCGTGGGAATCACGTGTAAATCACGTGTCAATCATGTGAGAATCAAGTGGGAATCACGTGGAAATCACGTGTCAATTACGTGGGAATCACGTGTCAATCACGTTGGAATCACGTGGGAATCATATGAGAATCACGAGTCAATCACGTGGGAATCAAGTGGGAATCACGTGTCAATCACGTGGGAATCACTGGGGAATCAGGTTGGAATCATGTGTTAATCACTTTGGAATAACGTGGGAATCACGTGTCAAACACGTGGGAATTACGTGAGAATCACGTGGGAATCACGTGGGAATCATGCGTCAATCACGTGGGAATCATGTGGGAATCACGTGTCAATCACGATGGAATTACATGTGAATCACGTGTGAATCACGTGGGAATCACGTGGGAATCACGTAATAATCATTTGGGAATCACCTGGGAATCACGTGTTAATCACGTGGGAATCACATGGGAATCACGTGGGAATGATGTGTCAATCACGAAGGAATCACGTGGGAATCACGTGTCAATCACGTGGGAATCATGTGTCAGTCACGTGGGAATCACTTGGGAATCACGTTGGAATCATGTGTCAATCACTTGGGAATAACGTGGGAATCACGTGATAATCACATGGGAATCACGTGTCAATCACGTGGGAATTACGTGAGAATCACATGGGAATCACGTGGGAATCACGTGTCAATCACCTGGGAATCACGTGGGAATCATGCGTCAATCACGTGGGAATCATGTGGGAGTCACGTGGGAATAACGTGGGAATCAAGTCGGAATCACGTGGGTATATCGTGTCAATCACGTTGGAGTCATGTGGGAGTCACGTGTCAATCACGATGGAATCACGTGGTAATCAAGTGGTGATCATGCGTTTATCACGTGGGAATCACGTGTCAATCACGAGGGAATCACGTGGGAATCACGTGTTAATCACGTGGGAATCACTTGGGAATCACGTATCAATCACGTGGGAATATCGTGGGAATCACATTTAATCACGTGGAAATCACATGGGAATCTCATGTCAATCAAGTTGGAATCACGTGGGAATGACGTGTCAATCAAGTTGGCATCACGTGGTAATCATTTGGGAATCACGTGTCATTCACGTTGGAATCATATGGGAATCACGTGGGAATCACGTGGGAATCACGTGTGAATCAAGTGGGAATCACGTGGTAATAACGGGGGAATCACGTGTCAATCCTATAGGAATCACGTGGGAATCACGTGTCAATCACGTAGGAATCACGTGTAAATCACGTGGGAATCACGTGTCAATCACGTGGGAATCATGTGGGAATCACGTGGGAATCACGTGGGAATCACGTGACAATCATTTGGGAATCACCTGGGAATCACGTGTTAATCACGAGGGAATCACGTGGGAATCACGTATGAATCACGTGGGAATCACATGGGAATGACGTGTCAATCACGTGGGAATCACGTGTGAATCACGTGGGAATCACGTGTCAATCCCATAGGAATCACGTGTAAATCACGTGGGAATCACGTGTGAATCACGTGTCAATCACGTGGGAATCACGTGGGAATCATGTGCCAATCACGTGGGAATCACGTGGGAGTCACGTGAGAATCACCTGGGAATCACGTGGGAATCACGTGGGGATCACGTGACAATCACGTGGGAGTCATGTGGGAATCACGTGTCAATCACGCGGGAATCACGTGGGAATCACGTATTCATCACGTGGGAATCACTTGGGAATCACGTGTCAATCACGTGGGAATATCGTGGGAATCACATTTAATCACGTGGAAATCACATGGGAATCTCGTGTCAATCAAGTTGGAATCACGTGGGAATGACGTGTCAATCACGTTGCCATCACGTGGGAATCATTTGGGAATCACGTGTCATTCACGTTGGAATCATATGGGAGTCACGTGGGAATCACGTGGGAATCACGTGTCAATCACGTGGGAATCACGTGGGAATAGCGTGGGAATCACGTGTCAATCCCATAGGAATCCCGTGGGAATCACGTGGGAATCACGTGTCAATCACGTAGGAATCACGTGTAAATCACGTGGGAATCATGTGGGAATCACATGTCAATCACGTGGGAATCATGTGGGAATCACCTGACAATCATTTGGGAATCACGTGGGAATCACGTGTCAATCCTATAGGAATCACGTGGGAATCACGTGGGAATCACGTGTCAATCACGGGGGAATCACGTGTAAATCACGTGGGAATCACGTGTCAATCACGGGGGAGTCACGTGGTAATCACGTGGGAATCAGGTTCGAATCACGTGTCAATAATGTGGGAATCATGTGGGAATCACGTGTCAATCACGATGGAATTACGTGTGAATCACGTGGGAATCACGTGGGAATCACGTGACAATCATTTGGTAATCACCCAGGAATCACGTGTTAATCACGTGGGAATCACATTGGAATCACGTGGGAATGACGTGTCAATCACGTAGGAATCACGTGGGAATCACTTGTCAATCACGTGGGAATCACATGTCAATCACGTGGGAATCACTTGGGAATCACGTTGGAATCATGTGTCAATCACTTGGGAATAACGTGGGAATCACATGGGAAGCACGTGGTAATCACGTGTCAATCACTTGGAAATCACATGGGAATCACGTGATAATCACGTGAGAATCACGTGTCAATCACTTGGGAATTACGTGAGAATCACATTGGAATCACGTGGGAATCACGTGACAATCACGTGGGAATCATGTGGGAATCATGCGTCAATCACGTGGGAATCACGTGGGAATTACGTGTCAATCACGTGGGAATCACGTGGGAATCACGTGGGAATCACGTGAGAATCACGTGGGAATCACGTCAGAATCACTTGGGAATCACGTGGGAATCACGTGTCAATCATGTGGGAATCACGTGGGAATTACGTGTCAATCACGTGGGAATCACGTGGGAATTACGTCGGAATCTCGTGCCAATCACGTGGGAATCTCGTGCCAATCACGTGGGAATCACGTGGGAATCACGTGGGAATCTCGTGGGAATCACGAGGGAATTACGTGGGAATCACGTGTCAATCACGTGGGAATCACATGTCAATCAAGTTTGAATCACGTGGCAATCATGTGGGAATGACATTTCAATCCCTTGGGAATCACGTGGGAATAAGGTGGGAATCACGTGTCTATCACTTGGGAATCACGTGGGAATCACGTGGAAATCATGCGTCAATCACGTGGGAAACACGTGGGAGTGACGTGGGAATCACTTGGGAATCAAGTGGGAATCACGTGGGTATCACGTGTCAATCACGTGGGAGTCATGTCAGAGTCACGTGTCAATCATGATGGAATCCCGTGGGAATCAAGTGATGATCATGCGTCAATCACGTGGGAATCACGTGGGAGTCACGTGGGAATCACATGGAAATCACGTGGTAATCATGTGGGAATCACGTTGGTATCACGTGTCAATATCGTGAGAATCATGTGGGAATCACTTGTCAATCACGATGGAATTACGTTTGAATCACGTGGGAATCACTTGTCACTCACGTGGGAATCATGTGGGAATCACGTGTCAATCACGTGAACATCATGTGGGCATCACGTGGGAATCACGTGGGAATCACGTGACAATCATTTGGGAATCACCTGGGAATCACGTGGGAATCACGTGGGAATCACGTGGGAATCACGTGGGAATGACGTGTAAATCACGTGGGAATCACGTGGGAATCACGTGTAAATCACGTGGGAGTCACGTGGATTTCACGTGGGAATCCCGTGGAAATCACGGGGCAATCACGTGTCAACCACGTTGGAAACACTTGTCAATCACGTGGGAATCACGTGTAAATCACGTGGGAATCACGTGTCAATCATGTGTCAATCACGTGGTAATCACGGGGGAATCACGTGGGAATCACGTGGGATCACGTGGGAATCACGTGACAATCATTTGTGAATCACGTGGTAATCACGTGTTAATCACGTGAGAATCACGTGGGAATCACAAGGAAATCACATGTCAATCACGTGGGAATCACGTGTCAATCACGATGGAATCACTTGGGAATCACGTGTCAATCACGGGGGAATCACGTGGTAATCACGTGTCAATCATGTGGGAATCACGTGGGAATCACGTGACAATCATTTGGGAATTACGTGGGATTCACGTGTCAATCACGTGGGAATCACGTGGGAATCACGTGGGAATCACGTGTCAATCACGGGGGAATCACGTGGTAATCACGTGTCAATCATGTGGGAATCACGTGGGAATCACGTGACAATCATTTGGGAATCACGTGGGAATCAGGTGTCAATCACGTGGGAATCACGTGGGAATCACGTGGGAATCACGTGTCAATCACGTGTCAATCACGTGGTAATCACGGGGGAATCACGTGGGAATCACGTGGAAATCACGTGGGAATCACGTGGGAATCACATGGGAATAACGTGTCAATCATGTGGGAATCACGTGGGAATAACGTGGGAATCACGTGTCAATCATCTAGGAATCACGTGTCAATCACGTGGGAATCACGTGGGATTCACGTGGGAATCACGTGTCAATCATCTAGGAATCACGTGTCAATCAAGTGGGAATAACGTGGGAATCACCTGGTAATCACGTAGGAATCACGTGGGAATAACGTGTCAATCACGTGGGAATCATGTGGGAATCACGTGTCAATCACGAGGGAATCACGTAGTAATCACGTGTCAATCACGTGGGCATCACATGGGTATCACACGGGAATCATTTGGGAATGACGTTTCAATCACGTTGGAATCACGTGGGAATCACTTTTGAATCACGTGGGAATCACGTGTCAATCATGTGGGAAACACGTTTCAATCCCGTGGGAATCAGGTGGGAATCACGTGGGAATCACGTGGGAATCACGAGGGAATCACGTGTCAATCACGTGGGAATCACGTGTCAATCATGTGGGAATCACTTGGGTATCACGTGGGAATCGCGTGTCAATCACGTGGGAATCACGTGGGAATCTCGTGGGAATCACGTGTCAATCACGATGGAATCACGTGGGAATCAAGTGGTAATCATGCGTCAATCACGTGGGAATCACATGGGAATCACGTGGGAATGACGTGTCAATCACGTGGGAATCACGTGGGAATCACGTGTCACTCACGTGGTAATCACGTTTCAATCATGTGGGAATCACGTGTCAATCATGTGGGAATCACTTCGGAATCACGTTGGAATCATGTGTCAATCACTTGGGAATCACGTGGGAATCACGTGGGAAGCACGTGGGAATCACGTGTCACTCACTTGGGAATCACATGGGAATCAGGTGATAATCACGTGGGACTCACGTGTCATTCACGTGGGAATCACGTCGGAATCACGAGTCAATCACGAGGGAGTCACGTGGGAATCACGTGGGAATCCCGTGGAAATCACATGGGAATCACTTGTCAATCACGAGTGAATCACGTGGGAATCACGTGTCAATCACGTGGGAATCACGTGGGAATCAAGTGGAAATCATGCATCAATCACGTGTCAATCACGTGGGAATTACGTGAGAATCACGTGGGAATCACGTGGGAATCACGTGTCAATCACGTGGGAATCACGTGGGAATCATGCGTCAATCACGTGGGAATCATGTGGGAGTCACGTGGGAATCACGTGGGAATCAAGTCAGAATCACGTGGGTATATCGTGTCAATCACGTGGGAGTCATGTGGGAGTCACGTGTCAATCACGATGGAATCACATGGTAATCAAGTGGTGATCATGCGTTTATCACGTGGGAATCACGTGTCAATCACGAGGGAATCACGTGGGAATCACGTGTTAATCACGTGGGAATCACTTGGGAATCACGTATCAATCACGTGGGAATATCGTGGGAATCACATTTAATCACGTGGAAATCACATGGGAATCTCATGTCAATCAAGTTGGAATCACGTGGGAATGACGTGTCAATCACGTTGGCATCACGTGGTAATCATTTGGGAATCACGTGTCATTCACGTTGGAATCATATGGGAATCACGTGGGAATCACGCGTCGATCCTATAGGAATCACGTGGGAATCACGTGTCAATCACGTAGGAATCACGTGGGAATCACGTGGGAATCACGTGTCAATCACGTGGGAATCATGTGGGAATCACGTGGGAATTACGTGACAATCATTTGGGAATCACCTGGGAATCACGTGGGAATCACGTGGGAATCACGTGGGAATCACGTGGGAATGACGTGTAAATCACGTGGGAATCACGTGGGAATCACGTGGGAATCACGTGTCAATCCCATAGGAATCATGCGGGAATCACGTGGGAATTACGTGTCAATCACGTAGGAATCACGTGTAAATCACGTGGTTATCACGTGTGAATCACGTGTCAATCACGTGGGAATCACGTGGGAATCACGTGTCAATCACGTAGGAATCACGTGTAAATCACGTGGTTATCACGTGTGAATCACGTGTCAATCACGTGGGAATCACGTGGGGATCACGTGACAATCACGTGGGAGTCATGTGGGAATCACGTGTCAATCATGATGTAATCACGTGGGAATCAAGTGGTAATCATGCGTCATCCACGTGGGAATCACATGGGAATCACGTGCTAATCACGTGGGAATCACGCTGGAATCACGTGTCAATATCGTGGGAATCATGTGGGAATCGAGTGTCAATCACGATGGAATTACGTGTGAATCACGTGTCAATCACGTGGGAATCACGTGGGAATCACGTGGGATTCACGTGGGAATCACGTGTCAATCACGTGTCAATCATGTGAGAATCAAGTGGGAATCACGTGGAAATCACGTGTCAATCACGTGGGAATCACATGGGAATCACGTGGGAATCACGTGTCAATCCCATGGGTATCACGTGGGAATCACGTGGGAATCATGTGGGAATCACGTGTCAATCACGTAGGAATCACGTGTCAATCACGTGGGAATCACTTGGGAATCACGTGTCAATCACGTGGGAATCACGTGGGAATCACGTGGGAATCACGTGTGGATCACGTGACAATCATTTGGGAATCACGTGGGAATCACGTGTCAATCACGTGGGAATCACGTGGGAATCACGTGTAAATCACGTGGGAGTCACGTGGATTTCACGTGGGAATCCCGTGGAAATCACGGGGGAATCACGTGTCAATCATGTGTCAATCACGTGGTAATCACGGGGGAATCACGTGGGAATCACGAGGGATCACGTGGGAATCACGTGACAATCATTTGTGAATCACGTGGTAATCACGTGTTAATCACGTGAGAATCACGTGGGAATCACAAGGAAATCACATGTCAATCACGTGGGAATCACGTGTCAATCACGATGGAATCACTTGGGAATCACGTGTCAATCACGGGGGAATCACGTGGTAATCACGTGTCAATCATGTGGGAATCACGTGGGAATCACGTGTCAATCACGTGGGAATCACGTGGGAATCACGTGACAATCATTTGGGAATCACGTGGGAATCACGTGTCAATCACGTGGGAATCACGTGGGAATCACGTGACAATCATTTGGGAATAACGTGGGATTCACGTGTCAATCACGTGGGAATCACGTGGGAATCACGTGGGAATCACGTGACAATCATTTGGGAATCACGTGGGAATCAGGTGTCAATCACGTGGGAATCACGTGGGAATCACGTGGGAATCACGTGTCAATCACGTGGTAATCACGGGGGAATCACGTGGGAATCACGTGGAAATCACGTGGGAATCACGTGGGAATCACATGGGAATAACGTGTCAATCATGTGGGAATCACGTGGGAATAACGTGGGAATCACGTGTCAATCATCTAGGAATCACGTGTCAATCACGTGGGAATCACGTGGGAATCACGTGGGAATCACGTGTCAATCATCTAGGAATCACGTGTCAATCACATGGGAATCACGTGTCAATCACGTGGGAATCACGTGGGAATCACGTGGGAATCACGTGTGGATCACGTGACAATCATTTGGGAATCACGTGGGAATCACGTGTCAATCACGTGGGAATCACGTGGGAATCACGTGTCAATCACGTGGGAATCACGTGGGAATCACGCGGGATTCACGTGTCAATCATCTAGGAATCACGTGTCAATCACGTGGGAATCACGTGGGAATCACTTGGGAATCACGTGTCAATCATCTAGGAACCACGTGTCAATCACGTGGGAATCACGTGGGAATCACGTTTCAATCACGTGGGAGTCACGTGGGAATCACGTGGGAATCACGTGTGGATCACGTGACAATCATTTGGGAATCACGTGGGAATCACGTGTCAATCACGTGGGAATCACGTGGGAATCACGTGTCAATCACGTGGGAGTCACGTGGATTTCACGTGGAAATCCCGTGGAAATCACGGGGGAATCACGTGTCAATCATGTGTCAATCACGTGGTAATCACGGGGGAATCACGTGGGAATCACGTGGGATCACGTGGGAATCATGTGACAATCATTTGTGAATCACGTGGTAATCACGTGTAAATCACGTGAGAATCACGTCGGAATCACAAGGAAATCACATGTCAATCACGTGGGAATCACGTGTCAATCACGATGGAATCACTTGGGAATCACATGTCAATCACGGGGGAATCACGTGGTAATCACGTGCAAATCACGTGGGAATCACGTGGGAATCACAAGGAAATCACATGTCAAACACAAGGAAATCACGTGTCAATCACGTGGGAAACACGTGTCAATCACTTGGGAATCACGTGGAAATCACGTGTCAATCACGGTGGAATCACGTGTGAATCACGTGTGAATCACATGTCAATCATGTGGGAATCACGTGGGAATCATGTGGGAATCACGTGGGAATGACGTGTCAATCATGTGGGAATCACGTGTCAATCACTTGGGAATCACGTGGGAATCACGTCGGAATCTCATGCCAATCACGTGGGAATCACGTGGGAATCACATGGGAATCACGTGGGAATCACGTGGGAATTACGTGGGAATCACGTGTCAATCACGTGGGAATCACGTGGGAATCACGTGGGAATTATTTGACAATCATTTGGGAATCACGTCGGAATCTCATGCCAATCACGTGGGAATCACGTGGGAATCACGTGGGAATCACGTGTCAATCACGTGGGAATCACGTGGGAATCACGTGGGAATTACGTGACAATCATTTGGGAATCACGGGGGAATCAGGTGTCAATCACGTGGGAATCACGTGGGAATCACGTGTCAATCACGTGTCAATCACGTGGGAATCACGTGGGAATCACGTGGGAATCCCGAGTCAATCACGTGGGAATCACGTGGGAATCACGTGGGAATCACGTGTCAATCACGTGGGAATCACGAGTCAATCACGAGGGAGTCACGTGGGAGTTACGTGGGAATCCCGTGGAAATCACGTGGGAATCACTTGTCAATCACGAGTGAATCACGTGGGAATCACGTGTCAATCACGTGGGAATCACGTGGGAATCAAGTGGAAATCATGCATCAATCACGTATCAATCACGTGGGACTCTCGTGGGAATCTCCTGATAATCACGTGTCAATCACGTGGGAATAACGTGGGAATCACGTTTCAATCACTTGGGAATCACGTGGGATTCACGTGGGAATCACGTGTCAATCACGTGTCAATCATGTGAGAATCAAGTGGGAATCACGTGGAAATCACGTGTCAATCATGTGGGAATCACATGGGAATTACGTGGGAATCACGTGTCAATCCCATGGGTATCACGTGGGAATCACGTGGGAATCATGTGGGAATCACGTGTCAATCACGTAGGAATAACGTGTCAATCACGTGGGAATCACTTGGGAATCACGTGTCAATCACGTGGGAATCACATGGGAATCACGTGGGAATCACGTGTGGATCACGTGACAATCATTTGGGAATCACGTGGGAATCACGTGTCAATCACGTGGGAATCACGTGGGAATCACGTATCAATCACGTGGGAGTCACGTGGATTTCACGTGGGAATACCGTGGAAATCACGGGGGAATCACGAGTCAATCACGTGGGAATCACGTGTCAATCATGTGTCAATCACGTGGTAATCACGGGGGAATCACGTGGGAATCACGTGGGATCACGTGTTAATCACGTGACAATCATTTGTGAATCACGTGGTAATCACGTGTAAATCACGTGAGAATCACGTGGGAATCACAAGGAAACCACATGTCAATCACGTGGGAATCACGTGTCAATCACGATGGAATCACTTGGGAATCACGTGTCAATCACGGGGGAATCACGTGGTAATCATGTGTAAATCACGTGGGAATCACGCGGGAATCACAAGGAAATCACGTGTCAATCACAAGGAAATCACGTGTCAATCACGTGGGAAACACGTGTCAATCACCTGGGAATCACGTGGGAATCACGTGTCAATCACGGTGGAATCACGTGTGAATCACGTGTGAATCACGTGTCAATCATGTGGGAATCACGTGGGAATCACGTGTCAATCACGTGGGAATCACGTCGGAATCTCGTGCCAATCACGTGGGAATCAAGTGGGAATCACGTGGGAATCACGTGGGAATTACGTGGGAATCACGTGTCAATCACGTGGGAATCACGTGGGAATCACGTGGGAATCACGTGACAATCATTTGGGAATCACGTGGGAATCAGGTGTCAATCACGTGGGAATCACTTGGGAATCACGAGGGAATCACGTGTCAATCACGTGGGAATCACGTGGGAATAACGTGTCAATCATGTGGGAATCACGTGGGAATAACGTGGGAATCACGTGTCAATCATCTAGGAATCACGTGTCAATCACGTGGGAATCACGTGGGAATCACGTGGGAATCAGGTGTCAATCATCTAGGAATCACGTGTCAATCACGTGGACATCACGTGGGAATCACGTGGGAATCACGTATGGATCACGTGACAATCATTTGGGAATCACGTGGGAATCACGTGTCAATCACGTGGGAATCACGTGGGAATCACGTGTCAATCACGTGGGAATCACATGGGAATAACGTGGGAATCACGTGTCAATCATCTAGGAATCACGTGTCAATCATGTGGGAATCACGTGGGAATCACGTGGGAATCACGTGTCAATCATCTAGGAACCACGTGTCAATCACGTGGGAATCACGTGGGAATCACGTGTCAATCACGTGGGAGTCACGTGGGAATCACGTGGGAATCACGTGTGGATCACGTGACAATCATTTGGGAATCACGTGGGAATCACGTGTCAATCACGTGGGAATCACGTGAGAATTACGTGTGAATCACGTGGGAATCACGTGGGAATTACGTCGGAATCTCGTGCCAATCACGTGGGAATCTCGTGCCAATCACGTGGGAATCACGTGGGAATCACGTGGGAATCTCGTGGGAATCACGAGGGAATTACGTGGGAATCACGTGTCAATCACGTGGGAATCACATGTCAATCAAGTTTGAATCACGTGGTAATCAAGTGGGAATGACATTTCAATCCCTTGGGAATCACGTGGGATTAAGGTGGGAATCACGTGTCTATCACTTGGGAATCACGTGGGAAAAACGTGGAAATCATGCGTCAATCACGTGGGAAACTCTTGGGAGTCACGTGGGAATCACGTGGGAATCAAGTGGGAATCACGTGGGTATCACGTGTCAATCACGTGGGAGTCATGTGGGAGTCACGTGTCAATCATGATGGAATCCCGTGTGAATCAAGTGGTGATCATGCGTCAATCACGTGGGAATCACGTGGGAGTCACGTGGGTATCACATGGAAATCACGTGGTAATCATGTGGGAATCACGTTGGAATCACGTGTCAATATCGTGTGAATCATGTGGGAATCACTTGTCAATCACGATGGAATTACGTTTGAATCACGTGGGAATCACGTGTCACTCACGTGGGAATCATGTGGGAATCACGTGTCAATCACGTAAACATCATGTGGGCATCACGTGGAAATCATTTGGGAATCACGTGGGAATCACGGGGGAATCACGTGGGAATCACATGTCAATCACGTGGGAATCACGTGGCAATCACGTGGGAATGACATGTCAATCCCGTGGGAATCACGTGGGAATAAGGTGGGAATCACGTGTCACTCACGTGGGAATCACATGGGAATCACGTGGGATTCTCGTGGGAATCACGTGTAAATCACGTGTCAATCATGTGAGAATCAAGTGGGAATCACGTGGAAATCACGTGTCAATTACGTGGGAATCACGTGTCAATCACGTTGGAATCACGTGGGAATCATATGAGAATCACGAGTCAATCACGTGGGAATCAAGTGGGAATCACGTGTCAATCACGTGGGAATCACTGGGGAATCAGGTTGGAATCATGTGTTAATCACTTTGGAATAACGTGGGAATCACGTGTCAAACACGTGGGAATTACGTGAGAATCACGTGGGAATCACGTGGGAATCATGCGTCAATCACGTGGGAATCATGTGGGAATCACGTGTCAATCACGATGGAATTACATGTGAATCACGTGTGAATCACGTGGGAATCACGTGGGAATCACGTAATAATCATTTGGGAATCACCTGGGAATCACGTGTTAATCACGTGGGAATCACATGGGAATCACGTGGGAATGATGTGTCAATCACGAAGGAATCACGTGGGAATCACGTGTCAATCACGTGGGAATCATGTGTCAGTCACGTGGGAATCACTTGGGAATCACGTTGGAATCATGTGTCAATCACTTGGGAATAACGTGGGAATCACGTGATAATCACATGGGAATCACGTGTCAATCACGTGGGAATTACGTGAGAATCACATGGGAATCACGTGGGAATCACGTGTCAATCACCTGGGAATCACGTGGGAATCATGCGTCAATCACGTGGGAATCATGTGGGAGTCACGTGGGAATAACGTGGGAATCAAGTCGGAATCACGTGGGTATATCGTGTCAATCACGTTGGAGTCATGTGGGAGTCACGTGTCAATCACGATGGAATCACGTGGTAATCAAGTGGTGATCATGCGTTTATCACGTGGGAATCACGTGTCAATCACGAGGGAATCACGTGGGAATCACGTGTTAATCACGTGGGAATCACTTGGGAATCACGTATCAATCACGTGGGAATATCGTGGGAATCACATTTAATCACGTGGAAATCACATGGGAATCTCATGTCAATCAAGTTGGAATCACGTGGGAATGACGTGTCAATCAAGTTGGCATCACGTGGTAATCATTTGGGAATCACGTGTCATTCACGTTGGAATCATATGGGAATCACGTGGGAATCACGTGGGAATCACGTGTCAATCAAGTGGGAATCACGTGGTAATAACGGGGGAATCACGTGTCAATCCTATAGGAATCACGTGGGAATCACGTGTCAATCACGTAGGAATAACGTGTAAATCACGTGGGAATCACGTGTCAATCACGTAGGAATCATGTGGGAATCACGTGCGAATCACGTGGGAATCACGTGACAATGATTTGGGAATCACCTGGGAATCACGTGTTAATCACGAGGGAATCACGTGGGAATCACGTATGAATCACGTGGGAATCACATGGGAATGACGTGTCAATCACGTGGGAATCACGTGTGAATCACGTGGGAATCACGTGTCAATCCCATAGGAATCACGTGTAAATCACGTGGGAATCACGTGTGAATCACGTGTCAATCACGTGGGAATCACGTGGGAATCATGTGCCAATCACGTGGGAATCACGTGGGACTCACGTGAGAATCACGTGGGAATCACGTGGGAATCACGTGGGGATCACGTGACAATCACGTGGGAGTCATGTGGGAATCACGTGTCAATCACGCGGGAATCACGTGGGAATCACGTATTCATCACGTGGGAATCACTTGGGAATCACATGTCAATCACGTGGGAATATCGTGGGAATCACATTTAATCACGTGGAAATCACATGGGAATCTCGTGTCAATCAAGTTGGAATCACGTGGGAATGACGTGTCAATCACGTTGCCATCACGTGGGAATCATTTGGGAATCACGTGTCATTCACGTTGGAATCATATGGGAGTCACGTGGGAATCACGTGGGAATCACGTGTCAATCACGTGGGAATCACGTGGGAATAGCGTGGGAATCACGTGTCAATCCCATAGGAATCCCGTGGGAATCACGTGGGAATCACGTGTCAATCACGTAGGAATCACGTGTAAATCACGTGGGAATCATGTGGGAATCACATGTCAATCACGTGGGAATCATGTGGGAATCACCTGACAATCATTTGGGAATCACGTGGGAATCACGTGTCAATCCTATAGGAATCACGTGGGAATCACGTGGGAATCACGTGTCAATCACGGGGGAATCACGTGTAAATCACGTGGGAATCACGTGTCAATCACGGGGGAGTCACGTGGTAATCACGTGGGAATCAGGTTCGAATCACGTGTCAATAATGTGGGAATCATGTGGGAATCACGTGTCAATCACGATGGAATTACGTGTGAATCACGTGGGAATCACGTGGGAATCACGTGACAATCATTTGGTAATCACCCAGGAATCACGTGTTAATCACGTGGGAATCACATTGGAATCACGTGGGAATGACGTGTCAATCACGTAGGAATCACGTGGGAATCACTTGTCAATCACGTGGGAATCACATGTCAATCACGTGGGAATCACTTGGGAATCACGTTGGAATCATGTGTCAATCACTTGGGAATAACGTGGGAATCACATGGGAAGCACGTGGTAATCACGTGTCAATCACTTGGAAATCACATGGGAATCACGTGATAATCACGTGAGAATCACGTGTCAATCACTTGGGAATTACGTGAGAATCACATTGAAATCACGTGGGAATCACGTGACAATCACGTGGGAATCATGTGGGAATCATGCGTCAATCACGTGGGAATCACGTGGGAATTACGTGTCAATCACGTGGGAATCACGTGGGAATCACGTGGGAATCACGTGAGAATCACGTGGGAATCACGTCAGAATCACTTGGGAATCACGTGGGAATCACGTGTCAATCATGTGGGAATCACGTGGGAATTACGTGTCAATCACGTGGGAATCACGTGGGAATTACGTCGGAATCTCGTGCCAATCACGTGGGAATCTCGTGCCAATCACGTGGGAATCACGTGGGAATCACGTGGGAATCTCGTGGGAATCACGAGGGAATTACGTGGGAATCACGTGTCAATCACGTGGGAATCACATGTCAATCAAGTTTGAATCACGTGGCAATCATGTGGGAATGACATTTCAATCCCTTGGGAATCACGTGGGAATAAGGTGGGAATCACGTGTCTATCACTTGGGAATCACGTGGGAATCACGTGGAAATCATGCGTCAATCACGTGGGAAACACGTGGGAGTGACGTGGGAATCACGTGGGAATCAAGTGGGAATCACGTGGGTATCACGTGTCAATCACGTGGGAGTCATGTGGGAGTCACGTGTCAATCATGATGGAATCCCGTGGGAATCAAGTGATGATCATGCGTCAATCACGTGGGAATCACGTGGGAGTCACGTGGGAATCACATGGAAATCACGTGGTAATCATGTGGGAATCACGTTGGTATCACGTGTCAATATCGTGAGAATCATGTGGGAATCACTTGTCAATCACGATGGAATTACGTTTGAATCACGTGGGAATCACGTGTCACTCACGTGGGAATCATGTGGGAATCACGTGTCAATCACGTGAACATCATGTGGGCATCACGTGGGAATCATTTGGGAATCACGTGGGAATCACGGGGGAATCACGTGGGAATCACATGTCAATCACGTGGGAATCACGTGGCAATCACGTGGGAATGACATGTCAATCCCGTGGGAATCACGTGGGAATAAGGTGGGAATCACGTGTCACTCACGTGGGAATCACATGGGAATCACGTGGGATTCTCGTGGGAATCACGTGTAAATCACGTTTCAATCATGTGAGAATCAAGTGGAAATCACGTGGAAATCACGTGTCAATTACGTGGGAATCACGTGTCAATCACGTTGGAATCACGTGGGAATCATATGAGAATCACGAGTCAATCACGTGGGAATCAAGTGGGAATCACGTGTCAATCAGGTGGGAATCACTTGGGAATCACGTTGGAATCATGTGTAAATCACTTGGGAATAACGTGGGAATCACGTGATAATCACGTGGGAATCACGTGTCAATCACGTGGGAATTACGAGAGAATCACGTGGGAATCACGTGGGAATCACGTGGGATCACGTGGGAATCACGTGACAATCATTTGTGAATCACGTGGTAATACGTGTAAATCACGTGAGAATCACGTGGGAATCACAAGGAAATCACATGTCAATCACGTGGGAATCACGTGTCAATCACGATGGAATCACTTGGGAATCACGTGTCAATCACGGGGGAATCACGTGGTAATCACGTGTAAATCAAGTGGGAATCACGTGGGAATCACAAGGAAATCACGTGTCAAACACAAGGAAATCACGTGTCAATCACGTGGGAAACACGTGTCAATCACTTGGGAATCACGTGGGAATCACGTGTCAATCACGGTGGAATCACGTGTGAATCACGTGTGAATCACGTGTCAATCATGTGGGAGTCACGTGGGAATCATGTGGGAATCACGTGGGAATCACGTGTCAATCATGTGGGAATCACGTGGGAATCACGTGTCAATCACATGGGAATCACGTGGGAATCACGTCGGAATCTCGTGCCAATCACGTGGGAATCACGTGGGAATCACGTGGGAATCACGTGGGAATTATGTGGGAATCACGTGTCAATCACGTGGGAATCACATGACAATCATTTGGGAATCACGTGGGAATCAGGTGTCAATCACGTGGGAATCACGTGGGAATCACGTGGGAATCACGTGTCAATCACGTGTCAATCACGTGGGAATCACGTGGGAATCACGTGGGAATCCCGGGTCAATCACGTGGGAATCACGTGGGAATCACGTGGGAATCACGTGTCATTCACGTGGGAATCACGTGGGAATCACGAGTCAATCACGAGGGAGTCACGTGGGAATCACGTGGGAATCCCGTGGAAATCACGTGGGAATCACTTGTCAATCACGAGTGAATCACGTGGGAATCACGTGTCAATCACGTGGGAATAACGTGGGAATCAAGTGGAAATCATGCATCAATCACGTGTCAACCACGTGGGAATTACGTGAGAATCACGTGGGAATCACGTGGGAATCACGTGTCAATCACGTGGGAATCACGTGGGAATCATGCGTCAATCACGTGGGAATCATGTGTCAATCACGTGTCAATCATCTAGGAACCACGTGTCAATCACGTGGGAATCACGTGGGAATCACGTGGGAATCACGTGGGAATCACGTGTCAATCATCTAGGAACCACGTGTCAATCACGTGGGAATCACGTGGGAATCACGTGTCAATCACGTGGGAATCACGTGGGAATCACGTGGGAATCACGTGTCAGTCATCTAGGAACCACGTGTCAATCACGTGGGAATCACGTGGGAATCACGTGTCAATCACGTGGGAGTCATGTAGGAATCACGTGGGAATCACGTGTGGATCACGTGACAATCATTTGGGAATCACGTGGGAATCATGTGTCAATCACGTGGGAATCACTTGGGAATCATGTGTCAATCACGTGGGAATCACGTGGATTTCACGTGGGAATCCCGTGGAAATCACGGGGGAATCACGTGTCAATCATGAGGGAATCACGTGTCAATCACGTGGGAAACACGTGTCAATCACATGGGAATAACGTGTAAATCACGTGGGAATCACGTGTCAATCATGTGTCAATCACGTGATAATCATGGGGGAATCACGTGGGAATCACGTGGGATCACGTGGGAATCATGTGACAATCACTTGTGAATCACGTGGTAATCACGTGTAAATCACGTGAGAATCACGTGGGAATCACAAGGAAATCACATGTCAATCACGTGGGAATCACATGTCCATCACGATGGAATCACTTGGGAATCACGTGTCAATCACGGGGGAATCACGTGGGAATCACGTGTCAATCACGGTGGAAACACGTGTGAATCACGTGTGAATCACGTGTCAATCATGTGGGAATCACGTGGGAATCATGTGGGAATCACGTGGGAATCACGTGTCAATCACGTGGGAATCACGTGGGAATCACGTGGGAATCACGTGTCAATCACGTGTCAATCACGTGGTAATCACGGGGGAATCACGTGGGAATCACGTGGAAATCACGTGGGAATCACGTGGGAATCACATGGGAATGACGTGTCAATCACGTGGGAATCACGTGGGAATCATGTGGGAATCACGTGGGAATAACCTGTCAATCATGTGGGAATCACGTGGGAATAACGTGGGAATCACGTGTCAATCATCTAGGAATCACGTGTCAATCACGTGGGAATCACGTGGGAATCACGTGGGAATCACGTGTCAAACATCTAGGAATCACGTGTCAATCACGTGGGAATCACGTAGGAATCACGTGTCAATCACGTGGGAATCACGTGGGAATCATGTGGGAATCACGTGTGGATCACGTGACAATCATTTGGGAATCACGTGGGAATCACGTGTCAATCACGTGGGAATCACTTGGGAATCACGTGTCAATCACGTGGGAGTCATGTAGGAATCACGTGGGAATCACGTGTGGATCACGTGACAATCATTTGGGAATCACGTGGGAATCACGTGTCAATCACGTGGGAATCACTTGGGAATCACGTGTCAATCACGTGGGAATCACGTGGATTTCACGTGGGAATCCCGTGGAAATCACGGGGGAATCACGTGTCAATCATGAGGGAATCACGTGTCAATCACGTGGGAAACACGTGTCAATCACATGGGAATCACGTGTAAATCACGTGGGAATCACGTGTCAATCATGTGTCAATCACGTGGTAATCACGGGGGAATCACGTGGGAATCACGTGGGATCACATGGGAATCATGTGAC
Organism: Muntiacus reevesi; assembly: GCF_963930625.1. Classification (NCBI taxonomy): domain Eukaryota; kingdom Metazoa; phylum Chordata; class Mammalia; order Artiodactyla; family Cervidae; genus Muntiacus; species Muntiacus reevesi. The sequence goes on from NW_027077798.1 coordinate 149,066, forward strand.
AATCATTTGTGAATCACGTGGTAATCACGTGTAAATCACGTGAGAATCACGTGGGAATCACAAGGAAATCACATGTCAATCACGTGGGAATCACATGTCAATCACGATGGAATCACTTGGGAATCACGTGTCAATCACGGGGGAATCACGTGGGAATCACGTGTCAATCACGGTGGAAACACGTGTGAATCACGTGTCAATCATGTGGGAATCACGTGGGAATCATGTGGGAATCACGTGGGAATCACGTGTCAATCATGTGGGAATCACGTGGGAATCACGTGTCAATCACGTGGGAATCACGTGGGAATCACGTCGGAATCTCGTGCCAATCACGTGGGAATCACGTGGGAATCACGTGGGAATCACGTGGGAATCACGTGGGAATTACGTGGGAATCCCGAGTCAATCACGTGGCAATCCGGATTCAATCACGTGGGAATCACGTGGGAATCACGTGGGACTCACGTGTCAATCATGTGGGAATCACGTGGGAATGACGTGTCAATCACGTGTCAATCACGTGGTAATCACGGGGGAATCACGAGGGAATCACGTGGAAATCACGTGGGAATCACGTGGGAATCACATGGGAATGACGTGTCAATCACGTGGGAATCATGTGGGAATCACGTGGGAATCACGTGTCAATCACGTGGGAATCACGTGGGAAAAACGTGTAAATCACGTGGGAATCACGTGGGAATAACGTGGGAACCACGTGTCAATCATCTAGGAATCACGTGTCAATCACGTGGGAATCACGTGGGAATCACGAGGGAATCACGTGGGAATCACATGGGAATGACGTGTCAATCACGTGGGAATCACGTGTCAATCACGTGGGAATCACGTGGGAATCACGTGGGAATCACGTGTGGATCACGTGACAATCATTTGGGAATCACGTGGGAATCACGTGTCAATCACGTTGGAATCACGTGGGAATCACGTGTCAATCACGTGGGAATCACGTGGGAATAACGTGGGAATCACGTGTCAATCATCTAGGAATCACGTGTCAATCACGTGGGAATCACGTGGAATCACGTGGGAATCACGTGTCAATCATCTAGGAATCACGTGTCAATCACGTGGGAATCACGTGGGAATCACGTGTCAATCACGTGGGAATCACATGGTAATCACGTGGGAATCACGTGTGGATCACGTTACAATCATTTGGGAATCACGTGGGAATAACGTGTCAATCACGTGGGAATCACATGGGAATCACGTGTAATCACGTGGGAGTCACGTGGATTTCACGTGGGAATCCCGTGGAAATCACGGGGGAATCACGTGTCAATCATGAGGGAAAAACGTGGGAATCACGTGTCAATCACGTGTCACTCTCGTGGTAATCACGGGGGAATCACGTGGGAATCACGTGGAAATCACGTGGGAATCACGTGGGAATCACGTGGGAATCACATGGGAATGACGTATCAATTACGTGGGAATCTTGTGGGAATCACGTGGGAATCACGTGTCAATCACGTGGGAATCACGTGGGAATAACGTGTCAATCATGTGGGAATCACGTGGGAATAACGTGGGAATCACGTGTCAATCATCTAGGAATCACGTGTCAATCACGTGGGAATCACGTGGGAATCACGTGGGAATCACGTGTCAAACATCTAGGAATCACGTGTCAATCACGTGGGAATCACGTGGGAATCACGTGGGAATCACGTGTCAATCATCTAGGAACCACGTGTCAATCACGTGGGAATCACGTGGGAATCACGTGTCAATCACGTGGGAGTCATGTAGGAATCACGTGGGAATCACTTGTGGATCACGTGACAATCATTTGGGAATCACGTGGGAATCACGTGTCAATCACGTGGGAATCACTTGGGAATCACGTGTCAATCACGTGGGAATCACGTGGATTTCACGTGGGAATCCCGTGGAAATCACGGGGGAATCACGTGTCAATCATGAGGGAATCACGTGTCAATCACGTGGGAAACACGTGTCAATCACATGGGAATCACGTGTAAATCACGTGGGAATCACGTGTCAATCATGTGTCAATCACGTGGTAATCACGGGGGAATCACGTGGGAATCACGTAGGATCACGTGGGAATCATGTGACAATCATTTGTGAATCACGTGGTAATCACGTGTAAATCACGTGAGAATCACGTGGGAATCACAAGGAAATCACATGTCAATCACGTGGGAATCACATGTCAATCACGATGGAATCACTTGGGAAACACGTGTCAATCACGGGGGAATCACGTGGGAATCACGTGTCAATCACGGTGGAAACACGTGTGAATCACGTGTGAATCACGTGTCAATCATGTGGGAATCACGTGGGAATCATGTGGGAATCTCGTGGGAATAACGTGTCAATCATGTGGGAATCACGTGGGAATAACGTGGGAATCACGTGTCAATCATCTAGGAATCACGTGTCAATCACGTGGGAATCACGTGGGAATCACGTGGGATCACGTGGGAATCATGTGACTATCATTTGTGAATCACGTGGTAATCACGTGTAAATCACGTGAGAATCAAGTGGGAATCACAAGGAAATCACATGTCAATCACGTGGGAATCACATGTCAATCACGATGGAATCACTTGGGAATCACGTGTCAATCACGGGGGAATCACGTGGGAATCACGTGTCAATCACGGTGGAAACACGTGTGAATCACGTGTGAATCACGTGTCAATCATGTGGGAATCACGTGGGAATCATGTGGGAATCACGTGGGAATCACGTGTCAATCATGTGGGAATCACGTGGGAATCACGTGTCAATCACGTGGGAATCACGTGGGAATCACGTCGGAATCTCGTGCCAATCACGTGGGAATCACGTGGGAATCACGTGGGAATCACGTGGGAATCACGTGGGAATTACGTGGGAATCCCGAGTCAATCACGTGGGAATCCCGAGTCAATCACGTGGGAATCACGTGGGAATCACGTGGGAATCACGTGTCAATCATGTGGGAATCACGTGGGAATCACGTGTCAATCACGTGTCAATCACGTGGTAATCACGGGGGAATCACGAGGGAATCACGTGGAAATCACGTGGGAATCACGTGGGAATCACATGGGAATGACGTGTCAATCACGTGGGAATCATGTGGGAATCACGTGGGAATCACGTGTCAATCACGTGGGAAAAACGTGTCAATCACGTGGGAATCACGTGGGAATCACGTGGGAATCACGTGGGAATCACATGGGAATGACGTGTCAATCACGTGGGAATCACGTGGGAATCACGTGTCAATCACGTGGGAATCACGTGGGAATCACGTGGGAATCACGTGTGGATCACGTGACAATCATTTGGGAATCACGTGGGAATCACGTGTCAATCACGTGGGAATCACGTGGGAATCACGTGTCAATCACGTGGGAATCACGTGGGAATAACGTGGGAATCACGTGTCAATCATCTAGGAATCACGTGTCAATCACGTGGGAATCACGTGGGAATCACGTGGGAATCACGTGTCAATCATCTAGGAATCACGTGTCAATCACGTGGGAATCACATGGGAATCACGTGGGAATCACGTGTGGATCACGTTACAATCATTTGGGAATCACGTGGGAATAACGTGTCAATCACGTGGGAATCACATGGGAATCACGTGTAATCACGTGGGAGTCACGTGGATTTCACGTGGGAATCCCGTGAAAATCACGTGGGAATCACGTGGGAATCACATGGGAATGACGTATCAATCACGTGGGAATCTTGTGGGAATCACGTGGGAATCACGTGTCAATCACGTGGGAATCACGTGGGAATAACGTGTCAATCATGTGGGAATCACGTGGGAATAACGTGGGAATCACGTGTCAATCATCTAGGAATCACGTGTCAATCACGTGGGAATCACGTGGGAATCACGTGGGAATCACGTGTCAAACATCTAGGAATCACGTGTCAATCACGTGGGAATCACGTGGGAATCACGTGTCAATCACGTGGGAATCACGTGGGAATCACGTGGGAATCACGTGTGGATCACGTGACAATCATTTGGGAATCACGTGGGAATCACGTGTCAATCACGTGGAAATCACGTGGGAATCACGTGTCAATCATGTGGGAATCACGTGGGAATCACGTGTCAATCACGTGGGAATCACGTGGGAATAACGTGGGAATCACGTGTCAATCATTTAGGAATCACGTGTCAATCACGTGGGAATCACGTGGGAATCACGTGGGAATCACGTGTCAATCATCTAGGAATCACGTGTCAATCACGTGGGAATCACGTGGGAATCACGTGTCAATCACGTGGGAATCACATGGGAATCACGTGGGAATCACGTGTGGATCACGTTACAATCATTTGGGAATCACGTGGGAATAACGTGTCAATCACGTGGGAATCACATGGGAATCACGTGTAATCACGTGGGAGTCACGTGGATTTCACGTGGGAATCCCGTGGAAATCACGGGGGAATCACGTGTCAATCATGAGGGAAAAACGTGTGAATCACGTGGGAATCACGTGTCAATCACGTGTCAATCTCGTGGTAATCACGGGGGAATCACGTGGGAATCACGTGGAAATCACGTGGGAATCACGTGGGAATCACATGGGAATGACGTATCAATCACGTGGGAATCTTGTGGGAATCACGTGGGAATCACGTGTCAATCACGTGGGAATCACGTGGGAATAACGTGTCAATCATGTGGGAATCACGTGGGAATAACGTGGGAATCACGTGTCAATCATCTAGGAATCACGTGTCAATCACGTGGGAATCACGTGGGAATCACGTGGGAATCACGTGTCAAACATCTAGGAATCACGTGTCAATCACGTGGGAATCACGTGGGAATCACGTGTCAATCACGTGGGAATCACGTGGGAATCACGTGGGAATCACGTGTGGATCACGTGACAATCATTTGGGAATCACGTGGGAATCACGTGTCAATCACGTGGGAATCACGTGGGAATCACGTGTCAATCACGTGGGAATCACATGTGAATAAGGTGGGAATCACGTGTCAATCATCTAGGAATCACGTGTCAATCACGTGGGAATCACGTGGGAATCACGTGGGAATCACGTGTCAAACATCTAGGAATCACGTGTCAATCACGTGGGAATCACGTGGGAATCACGTGGGAATCACGTGTCAATCATCTAGGAACCACGTGTCAATCACGTGGGAATCACGTGGGAATCACGTGTCAATCACGTGGGAGTCATGTAGGAATCACGTGGGAATCACGTGTGGATCACGTGACAATCATTTGGGAATCACGTGGGAATCACGTGTCAATCACGTGGGAATCACTTGGGAATCACGTGTCAATCACGTGGGAATCACGTGGATTTCACGTGGGAATCCCATGGAAATCACGGGGGAATCACGTGTCAATCATGAGGGAATCACGTGTCAATCACGTGGGAAACACGTGTCAATCACATGGGAATCAGGTGTAAATCACGTGGGAATCACGTGTCAATCATGTGTCAATCACGTGGTAATCACGGGGGAATCACGTGGGAATCACGTGGGATCACGTGGGAATCATGTGACAATCATTTGTGAATCACGTGGTAATCACGTGTAAATCACGTGAGAATCACGTGGGAATCACAAGGAAATCACATGTCAATCACGTGGGAATCACATGTCAATCACGATGGAATCACATGTCAATCACGTGGGAATCACGTGTCAATCACGATGGAATCACGTGGGAATCACGTGTCAATCACGGTGGAAACACGTGTGAATCACGTGTGAATCACGTGTCAATCATGTGGGAATCACGTGGGAATCATGTGGGAATCTCGTGGGAATAACGTGTCAATAATGTGGGAATCACGTGGGAATAACGTGGGAATCACGTGTCAATCATCTAGGAATCACGTGTCAATCACGTGGGAATCACGTGGGAATCACGTGGGATCACGTGGGAATCATGTGACAATCATTTGTGAATCACGTGGTAATCACGTGTAAATCACGTGAGAATCACGTGGGAATCACAAGGAAATCACATGTCAATCACGTGGGAATCACATGTCAATCACGATGGAATCACTTGGGAATCACGTGTCAATCACGGGGGAATCACGTGGGAATCACGTGTCAATCACGGTGGAAACACGTGTGAATCACGTGTGAATCACGTGTCAATCATGTGGGAATCACGTGGGAATCATGTGGGAATCACGTGGGAATCACGTGTCAATCATGTGGGAATCACGTGGGAATCACGTGTCAATCACGTGGGAATCACGTGGGAATCACGTCGGAATCTCGTGCCAATCACGTGGGAATCACGTGGGAATCACGTGGGAATCACGTGGGAATCACGTGGAATTACGTGGGAATCCCGAGTCAATCACGTGGGAATCCCGAGTCAATCACGTGGGAATCACGTGGGAATCACGTGGGAATCACGTGTCAATCATGTGGGAATCACGTGGGAATCACGTGTCAATCACGTGTCAATCACGTGGTAATCACGGGGGAATCACGAGGGAATCACGTGGAAATCACGTGGGAATCACGTGGGAATCACATGGGAATGACGTGTCAATCACATGGGAATCATGTGGGAATCACGTGTCAATCACGTGGGAAAAACGTGTCAATCACGTGGGAATCACGTGGGAATAACGTGGGAACCACGTGTCAATCATCTAGGAATCACGTGTCAATCACGTGGGAATCACGTGGGAATCACGTGGGAATCACGTGGGAATCACATGGGAATGACGTGTCAATCACGTGGGAATCACGTGGGAATCACGTGTCAATCACGTGGGAATCACGTGGGAATCACGTGGGAATCACGTGTGGATCACGTGACAATCATTTGGGAATCACGTGGGAATCACGTGTCAATCACGTGGGAATCACGTGGGAATCACGTGTCAATCACGTGGGAATCACGTGGGAATAACGTGGGAATCACGTGTCAATCATCTAGGAATCACGTGTCAATCACGTGGGAATCACGTGGGAATCACGTGGGAATCACGTGTCAATCATCTAGGAATCACGTGTCAATCACGTGGGAATCACGTGGGAATCACGTGTCAATCACGTGGGAATCACATGGGAATCACGTGGGAATCACGTGTGGATCACGTTACAATCATTTGGGAATCACGTGGGAATAATGTGTCAATCACGTGGGAATCACATGGGAATCACGTGTAATCACGTGGGAGTCACGTGGATTTCACGTGGGAATCCCGTGAAAATCACGTGGGAATCACGTGGGAATCACATGGGAATGACGTATCAATCACGTGGGAATCTTGTGGGAATCACGTGGGAATCACGTGTCAATCACGTGGGAATCACGTGGGAATAACGTGTCAATCATGTGGGAATCACGTGGGAATAACGTGGGAATCACGTGTCAATCATCTAGGAATCACGTGTCAATCACGTGGGAATCACGTGGGAATCACGTGTCAATCACGTGGGAATCACGTGGGAATCACGTGGGAATCACGTGTGGATCACGTGACAATCATTTGGGAATCACGTGGGAATCACGTGTCAATCACGTGGGAATCACGTGGGAATCACGTGTCAATCACGTGGGAATCACGTGGGAATCACGTGTCAATCACGTGGGAATCACGTGGGAATCACGTGGGAATCACGTGTGGATCACGTGACAATCATTTGGGAATCACGTGGGAATCACGTGTCAATCACGTGGGAATCACGTGGGAATCACGTGTCAATCACGTGGGAATCACGTGGGAATCACGTGGGAATCACGTGTCAATCATGTGGGAATCACGTGGGAATAACGTGGGAATCACGTGTCAATCATCTAGGAATCACGTGTCAATCACGTGGGAATCACGTGGGAATCACGTGGGAATCACGTGTCAAACATCTAAGAATCACGTGTCAATCACGTGGGAATCACGTGGGAATCACGTGTCAATCACGGTGGAAACACGTGTGAATCACGTGTGAATCACGTGTCAATCATGTGGGAATCACGTGGGAATCATGTGGGAATCACGTGGGAATCACGTGTCAATCATGTGGGAATCACGTGGGAATCACGTGTCAATCACGTGGGAATCACGTGGGAATCACAAGGAAATCACATGTCAATCACGTGGGAATCACATGTCAATCACGATGGAATCACTTGGGAATCACGTGTCAATCACGGGGGAATCACGTGGGAATCACGTGTCAATCACGGTGGAAACACGTGTGAATCACGTGTGAATCACGTGTCAATCATGTGGGAATCACGTGGGAATCATGTGGGAATCACGTCGGAATCTCGTGCCAATCACGTGGGAATCACGTGGGAATCACGTGGGAATCACGTGGGAATCACGTGGGAATTACGTGGGAATCATGTGACAATCATTTGTGAATCACGTGGTAATCACGTGTAAATCACGTGAGAATCACGTGGGAATCACAAGGAAATCACATGTCAATCACGTGGGAATCCCGAGTCAATCACGTGGGAATCACGTGGGAATCACGTGGGAATCACGTGTCAATCATGTGGGAATCACGTGGGAATCACGTGTCAATCACGTGTCAATCACGTGGTAATCACGGGGGAATCACGAGGGAATCACGTGGAAATCACGTGGGAATCACGTGGGAATCACATGGGAATGACGTGTCAATCACGTGGGAATCATGTGGGAATCACGTGGGAATCAGGTGTCAATCACGTGGGAAAAACGTGTCAATCACGTGGGAATCACGTGGGAATAACGTGGGAACCACGTGTCAATCATCTAGGAATCACGTGTCAATCACGTGGGAATCACGTGGGAATCACGTGGGAATCACGTGGGAATCACATGGGAATGACGTGTCAATCACGTGGGAATCACGTGGGAATCACGTGTCAATCACGTGGGAATCACGTGGGAATCACGTGGGAATCACGTGTGGATCACGTGACAATCATTTGGGAATCACGTGGGAATCACGTGTCAGTCACGTGGGAATCACGTGGGAATCACGTGTCAATCACGTGGGAATCACGTGGGAATAACGTGGGAATCACGTGTCAATCATCTAGGAATCACGTGTCAATCACGTGGGAATCACGTGGGAATCACGTGGGAATCACGTGTCAATCATCTAGGAATCACGTGTCAATCACGTGGGAATCACGTGGGAATCACGTGTCAGTCACGTGGGAATCACATGGGAATCACGTGGGAATCACGTGTGGATCACGTTACAATCATTTGGGAATCACGTGGGAATAACGTGTCAATCACGTGGGAATCACATGGGAATCACGTGTAATCACGTGGGAGTCACGTGGATTTCACGTGGGAATCCCGTGAAAATCACGTGGGAATCACGTGGGAATCACATGGGAATGACGTATCAATCACGTGGGAATCTTGTGGGAATCACGTGGGAATCACGTGTCAATCACGTGGGAATCACGTGGGAATAACGTGTCAATCATGTGGGAATCACGTGGGAATAACGTGGGAATCACGTGTCAATCATCTAGGAATCACGTGTCAATCACGTGGGAATCACGTGGGAATCACGTGGGAATCACGTGTCAAACATCTAGGAATCACGTGTCAATCACGTGGGAATCACGTGGGAATCACGTGTCAATCACGTGGGAATCACGTGGGAATCACGTGGGAATCACGTGTGGATCACGTGACAATCATTTGGGAATCACGTGGGAATCACGTGTCAATCACGTGGGAATCACGTGGGAATCACGTGTCAATCACGTGGGAATCACGTGGGAATCACGTGTCAATCACGTGGGAATCACGTGGGAATAACGTGGGAATCACGTGTCAATCATCTAGGAATCACGTGTCAATCACGTGGGAATCACGTGGGAATCACGTGGGAATCACGTGTCAATCATCTAGGTATCACGTGTCAATCACGTGGGAATCACGTGGGAATCACGTGTCAATCACGTGGGAATCACATGGGAAACACGTGGGAATCACGTGTGGATCACGTTACAATCATTTGGGAATCACGTGGGAATAACGTGTCAATCACGTGGGAATCACATGGGAATCACGTGTAATCACGTGGGAGTCACGTGGATTTCACGTGGGAATCCCGTGGAAATCACGGGGGAATCACGTGTCAATCATGAGGGAAAAACGTGGGAATCACGTGGGAATCACGTGTCAATCACGTGTCAATCTCGTGGTAATCACGGGGGAATCACGTGGGAATCACGTGGAAATCACGTGGGAATCACGTGGGAATCACATGGGAATGACGTATCAATCACGTGGGAATCTTGTGGGAATCACGTGGGAATCACGTGTCAATCACGTGGGAATCACGTGGGAATAACGTGTCAATCATGTGGGAATCACGTGGGAATAACGTGGGAATCACGTGTCAATCATCTAGGAATCACGTGTCAATCACGTGGGAATCACGTGGGAATCACGTGGGAATCACGTGTCAAACATCTAGGAATCACGTGTCAATCACGTGGGAATCACGTGGGAATCACGTCAATCACGTGGGAATCACGTGGGAATCACGTGGGAATCACGTGTGGATCACGTGACAATCATTTGGGAATCACGTGGGAATCACGTGTCAATCACGTGGGAATCACGTGGGAATCACGTGTCAATCACGTGGGAATCACATGTGAATAAGGTGGGAATCACGTGTCAATCATCTAGGAATCACGTGTCAATCACGTGGGAATCACGTGGGAATCACGTGGGAATCACGTGTCAAACATCTAGGAATCACGTGTCAATCACGTGGGAATCACGTGGGAATCACGTGGGAATCACGTGTCAATCATCTAGGAACCACGTGTCAATCACGTGGGAATCACGTGGGAATCACGTGTCAATCACGTGGGAGTCATGTAGGAATCACGTGGGAATCACGTGTGGATCACGTGACAATCATTTGGGAATCACGTGGGAATCACGTGTCAATCACGTGGGAATCACTTGGGAATCACGTGTCAATCACGTGGGAATCACGTGGATTTCACGTGGGAATCCCGTGGAAATCACGGGGGAATCACGTGTCAATCATGAGGGAATCACGTGTCAATCACGTGGGAAACACGTGTCAATCACATGGGAATCACGTGTAAATCACGTGGGAATCACGTGTCAATCATGTGTCAATCACGTGGTAATCACGGGGGAATCACGTGGGAATCACGTGGGATCACGTGGGAATCACGTGGGAATCACGTGGGAATCACATGGGAATGACGTGTCAATCACGTGGGAATCACGTGGGAATCACGTGTCAATCACGTGGGAATCACGTGGGAATCACGTGGGAATCACGTGTGGATCACGTGACAATCATTTGGGAATCACGTGGGAATCACGTGTCAATCACGTGGGAATCACGTGGGAATCACGTGTCAATCACGTGGGAATCACGTGGGAATAACGTGGGAATCACGTGTCAATCATCTAGGAATCACGTGTCAATCACGTGGGAATCACGTGGGAATCACGTGGGAATCACGTGTCAATCATCTAGGAATCACGTGTCAATCACGTGGGAATCACGTGGGAATCACGTGTCAATCACGTGGGAATCACATGGGAATCACGTGTAATCACGTGGGAGGCACGTGGATTTCACGTGGGAATCCCGTGGAAATCACGGGGGAATCACGTGTCAATCATGAGGGACAAATGTGGGAGTCACGTGGGAATCACGTGTCAATCACGTGTCAATCTCGTGGTAATCACGGGGGAATCACGTGGGAATCACGTGGAAATCACGTGGGAATCACGTGGGAATCACATGGGAATGACGTATCAATCACGTGGGAATCTTGCGGGAATCACGTGGGAATCACGTGTCAATCACGTGGGAATCACGTGGGAATAACGTGTCAATCATGTGGGAATCACGTGGGAATAACGTGGGAATCACGTGTCAATCATCTAGGAATCACGTGTCAATCACGTGGGAATCACGTGGGAATCACGTGGGAATCACGTGTCAAACATCTAGGAATCACGTGTCAATCACGTGGGAATCACGTGGGAATCACGTGTCAATCATGTGGGAATCACGTGGGAATCACGTGGGAATCACGTGTGGATCACGTGAAAATCATTTGTGAATCACGTGGGAATCACGTGTCAATCACGTGGGAATCACGTGGGAATCACGTGTCAATCACGTGGGAATCACATGTGAATAAGGTGGGAATCACGTGTCAATCATCTAGGAATCACGTGTCAATCACGTGGGAATCACGTGGGAATCACGTGGGAATCACGTGTCAAACATCTAGGAATCACGTGTCAATCACGTGGGAATCACATGGGAATCACGTGGGAATCACGTGTGGATCACGTTACAATCATTTGGGAATCACGTGGGAATAACGTGTCAATCACGTGGGAATCACATGGGAATCACGTGTAATCACGTGGGAGTCACGTGGATTTCACGTGGGAATTCCGTGGAAATCACGGGGGAATCACGTGTCAATCATTTGGGAATCACGTGGGAATCACGTGTCAATCACGTGGGAATCACGTGGGAATCACGTGTCAATCACGTGGGAATCACGTGGGAATCACGTGTCAATCACGTGGGAATCACGTGGGAATAACGTGGGAATCACGTGTCAATCATCTAGGAATCACGTGTCAATCACGTGGGAATCACGTGGGAATCACGTGGGAATCACGTGTCAATCATCTAGGTATCACGTGTCAATCACGTGGGAATCACGTGGGAATCACGTGTCAATCACGTGGGAATCACATGGGAAACACGTGGGAATCACGTGTGGATCACGTTACAATCATTTGGGAATCACGTGGGAATAACGTGTCAATCACGTGGGAATCACATGGGAATCACGTGTAATCACGTGGGAGTCACGTGGATTTCACGTGGGAATCCCGTGGAAATCACGGGGGAATCACGTGTCAATCATGAGGGAAAAACGTGGGAATCACGTGGGAATCACGTGTCAATCACGTGTCAATCTCGTGGTAATCACGGGGGAATCACGTGGGAATCACGTGGAAATCACGTGGGAATCACGTGGGAATCACATGGGAATGACGTATCAATCACGTGGGAATCTTGTGGGAATCACGTGGGAATCACGTGTCAATCACGTGGGAATCACGTGGGAATAACGTGTCAATCATGTGGGAATCACGTGGGAATAACGTGGGAATCACGTGTCAATCATCTAGGAATCACGTGTCAATCACGTGGGAATCACGTGGGAATCACGTGGGAATCACGTGTCAAACATCTAGGAATCACGTGTCAATCACGTGGGAATCACGTGGGAATCACGTCAATCACGTGGGAATCACGTGGGAATCACGTGGGAATCACGTGTGGATCACGTGACAATCATTTGGGAATCACGTGGGAATCACGTGTCAATCACGTGGGAATCACGTGGGAATCACGTGTCAATCACGTGGGAATCACATGTGAATAAGGTGGGAATCACGTGTCAATCATCTAGGAATCACGTGTCAATCACGTGGGAATCACGTGGGAATCACGTGGGAATCACGTGTCAAACATCTAGGAATCACGTGTCAATCACGTGGGAATCACGTGGGAATCACGTGGGAATCACGTGTCAATCATCTAGGAACCACGTGTCAATCACGTGGGAATCACGTGGGAATCACGTGTCAATCACGTGGGAGTCATGTAGGAATCACGTGGGAATCACGTGTGGATCACGTGACAATCATTTGGGAATCACGTGGGAATCACGTGTCAAACATCTAGGAATCACGTGTCAATCACGTGGGAATCACATGGGAATCACGTGGGAATCACGTGTGGATCACGTTACAATCATTTGGGAATCACGTGGGAATAACGTGTCAATCACGTGGGAATCACATGGGAATCACGTGTAATCACGTGGGAGTCACGTGGATTTCACGTGGGAATTCCGTGGAAATCACGGGGGAATCACGTGTCAATCATTTGGGAATCACGTGGGAATCACGTGTCAATCACGTGGGAATCACGTGGGAATCACGTGTCAATCACGTGGGAATCACGTGGGAATCACGTGTCAATCACGTGGGAATCACGTGGGAATAACGTGGGAATCACGTGTCAATCATCTAGGAATCACGTGTCAATCACGTGGGAATCACGTGGGAATCACGTGGGAATCACGTGTCAATCATCTAGGTATCACGTGTCAATCACGTGGGAATCACGTGGGAATCACGTGTCAATCACGTGGGAATCACATGGGAAACACGTGGGAATCACGTGTGGATCACGTTACAATCATTTGGGAATCACGTGGGAATAACGTGTCAATCACGTGGGAATCACATGGGAATCACGTGTAATCACGTGGGAGTCACGTGGATTTCACGTGGGAATCCCGTGGAAATCACGGGGGAATCACGTGTCAATCATGAGGGAAAAACGTGGGAATCACGTGGGAATCACGTGTCAATCACGTGTCAATCTCGTGGTAATCACGGGGGAATCACGTGGGAATCACGTGGAAATCACGTGGGAATCACGTGGGAATCACATGGGAATGACGTATCAATCACGTGGGAATCTTGTGGGAATCACGTGGGAATCACGTGTCAATCACGTGGGAATCACGTGGGAATAACGTGTCAATCATGTGGGAATCACGTGGGAATAACGTGGGAATCACGTGTCAATCATCTAGGAATCACGTGTCAATCACGTGGGAATCACGTGGGAATCACGTGGGAATCACGTGTCAAACATCTAGGAATCACGTGTCAATCACGTGGGAATCACGTGGGAATCACGTCAATCACGTGGGAATCACGTGGGAATCACGTGGGAATCACGTGTGGATCACGTGACAATCATTTGGGAATCACGTGGGAATCACGTGTCAATCACGTGGGAATCACGTGGGAATCACGTGTCAATCACGTGGGAATCACATGTGAATAAGGTGGGAATCACGTGTCAATCATCTAGGAATCACGTGTCAATCACGTGGGAATCACGTGGGAATCACGTGGGAATCACGTGTCAAACATCTAGGAATCACGTGTCAATCACGTGGGAATCACGTGGGAATCACGTGGGAATCACGTGTCAATCATCTAGGAACCACGTGTCAATCACGTGGGAATCACGTGGGAATCACGTGTCAATCACGTGGGAGTCATGTAGGAATCACGTGGGAATCACGTGTGGATCACGTGACAATCATTTGGGAATCACGTGGGAATCACGTGTCAATCACGTGGGAATCACTTGGGAATCACGTGTCAATCACGTGGGAATCACGTGGATTTCACGTGGGAATCCCGTGGAAATCACGGGGGAATCACGTGTCAATCATGAGGGAATCACGTGTCAATCACGTGGGAAACACGTGTCAATCACATGGGAATCACGTGTAAATCACGTGGGAATCACGTGTCAATCATGTGTCAATCACGTGGTAATCACGGGGGAATCACGTGGGAATCACGTGGGATCACGTGGGAATCACGTGGGAATCACGTGGGAATCACATGGGAATGACGTGTCAATCACGTGGGAATCACGTGGGAATCACGTGTCAATCACGTGGGAATCACGTGGGAATCACGTGGGAATCACGTGTGGATCACGTGACAATCATTTGGGAATCACGTGGGAATCACGTGTCAATCACGTGGGAATCACGTGGGAATCACGTGTCAATCACGTGGGAATCACGTGGGAATAACGTGGGAATCACGTGTCAATCATCTAGGAATCACGTGTCAATCACGTGGGAATCACGTGGGAATCACGTGGGAATCACGTGTCAATCATCTAGGAATCACGTGTCAATCACGTGGGAATCACGTGGGAATCACGTGTCAATCACGTGGGAATCACATGGGAATCACGTGTAATCACGTGGGAGGCACGTGGATTTCACGTGGGAATCCCGTGGAAATCACGGGGGAATCACGTGTCAATCATGAGGGACAAATGTGGGAGTCACGTGGGAATCACGTGTCAATCACGTGTCAATCTCGTGGTAATCACGGGGGAATCACGTGGGAATCACGTGGAAATCACGTGGGAATCACGTGGGAATCACATGGGAATGACGTATCAATCACGTGGGAATCTTGCGGGAATCACGTGGGAATCACGTGTCAATCACGTGGGAATCACGTGGGAATAACGTGTCAATCATGTGGGAATCACGTGGGAATAACGTGGGAATCACGTGTCAATCATCTAGGAATCACGTGTCAATCACGTGGGAATCACGTGGGAATCACGTGGGAATCACGTGTCAAACATCTAGGAATCACGTGTCAATCACGTGGGAATCACGTGGGAATCACGTGTCAATCACGTGGGAATCACGTGGGAATCACGTGGGAATCACGTGTGGATCACGTGAAAATCATTTGTGAATCACGTGGGAATCACGTGTCAATCACGTGGGAATCACGTGGGAATCACGTGTCAATCACGTGGGAATCACATGTGAATAAGGTGGGAATCACGTGTCAATCATCTAGGAATCACGTGTCAATCACGTGGGAATCACGTGGGAATCACGTGGGAATCACGTGTCAAACATCTAGGAATCACGTGTCAATCACGTGGGAATCACATGGGAATCACGTGGGAATCACGTGTGGATCACGTTACAATCATTTGGGAATCACGTGGGAATAACGTGTCAATCACGTGGGAATCACATGGGAATCACGTGTAATCACGTGGGAGTCACGTGGATTTCACGTGGGAATTCCGTGGAAATCACGGGGGAATCACGTGTCAATCATGAGGGAAAAACGTGGGAATCACGTGTCAATCACGTGGGAAACACGTGTCAATCACGTGGGAATCACGTGTAAATCACGTGGGAATCACGTGTCAATCATGTGTCAATCACGTGGTAATCACGGGGGAATCACGTGGGAATCACGTGGGATCACGTGGGAATCACGTGACAATCATTTGTGAATCACGTGGTAATACGTGTAAATCACGTGAGAATCACGTGGGAATCACAAGGAAATCACATGTCAATCACGTGGGAATCACATGTCAATCACGATGGAATCACTTGGGAATCACGTGTCAATCACGGCGGAATCACGTGATAATCACGTGTAAATCACGTGGGAATCCCGTGGGAATCACAAGGAAATCACGTGTCAAACACAAGGAAATCACGTGTCAATCACGTGGGAAACACGTGTCAATCACCTGGGAATCACGTGGGAATCACGTGTCAATCACGGTGGAATCACGTGTGAATCACGTGTGAATCACGTGTCAATCATGTGGGAATCACGTGGGAAACATGTGGGAATCACGTGGGAATCACGTGTCAATCATGTGGGAATCACGTGGGAATCACGTGTCAATCACATGGGAATCACGTGGGAATCACGTCGAAATCTCGTGCCAATCACGTGGGAATCACGTGGGAATCACGTGGGAATCACGTGTCAATCACGTGTCAATCACGTGGGAATCACGTGGGAATCACGTGGGAATCCCGAGTCAATCACGTGGGAATCACGTGGGAATCACGTGGGAATCACGTGTCATTCACGTGGGAATCACGTGGGAATCACGTTTCAATCACGTGGGAATCATGTGTCAATCACGTGGGAATCACGTGTCACTCACTTGGGAATCACATGGGAATCACGTGATAATCACGTGGGACTCACGGGGGAATCACGTGTCAATCACCTGGGAATCACGTGGGAATCACGTCAGAATCACGTGTCAATCACGTGGGAATCACGGGGGAATCACGTGTCAATCACCTGGGAATCACGTGGGAATCACGTCAGAATCACGTGTCAATCACGTGGGAATCACATGGGAATCACGTGTCAATCAGGTGGGAATCTCGTGGGAGTCAGGTGGGAAACACTTGTCAGTCACGTGGGAATCACGTGGCAATCACATGGGAATAACGAGAGAATCACGTGGCAATCACGTGGGATTCACGAGAGAATCACGTGGGAATCACGTGGGAATCACGTTTCAATCACGAGTGATTCACGTGGGAATCACGTGGCAATCACATGGGAATAACGAGAGAATCACGTGGCAATCACGTGGGATTCACGAGAGAATCACGTGGGAATCACGTGGGAATCACGTGTCAATCACGAGTGATTCACGTGGGAATCAAGTGTCAATCATGTGAGAATCTCGTGGGAGTCAGGTGGGAATCACTTGTCAATCACGTGGGATTCACGTGGGAATCACATGGGAATCACGAGAGAATCACATGGCAATCACGTGGGAATCACGAGAGAATCACGTGGCAGTCACGTGGGAATCACGTGGGAATCACATGGGAATCACGAGAGAATCACATGGGAATCACGTGGGAATCACATGTCAATCACGTGGGAATCATGTGGGAATCACGTGGCAATCACGAGTGAATCACGTGGGAATCACGTGTCAATCACGTGGGAATCACGTGGGAATCACATTTTTATCACGTGTCAATCATGTGGGAATCACGAGGGAATCACGTGAAAATCACTGGGAATCACGTGGGAATCACGTGGAAATCAGGTGTCAATCACGTGGGAATCATGTGTGAATCACGTGTCAACCACATGTCAATCACGTGGGAATCACGTGTCAATCACGTGGGAATCACGTGGGAATCATGTGGGAATCACGTGTCAATCACGTGGAAATCACGTGTCAATCACGTGGGAATCACGTGTCAATCACCTGGGAATCACGTGGGAATCACGTGTCAATCACGGTGGAATCACGTGTGAATCTCGTGTGAATCACGTGTCAATCATGTGGGAATCACGTGGGAATCACGGGGGAGTCACGTGGGAATCGGGTGAGAATCACGTGTCAATCATGTGGGAATCACGTGGGAATCACGTGTCAATCACGTGGGTGTCAATCACGATGGAATCACTTGGGAATCACGTGTCAATCACGGGGGAATCACGTGGGAATCACGTGTCAATCACGGTAGAAACACGTGTGAATCACGTGTGAATCACGTGTCAATCATGTGGGAATCACTTGGGAATCATGTGGGAATCACGTGGGAATAACGTGGGAATCACGTGGGAATCACGTGTCAATCACGGTGGAAACACGTGTGAATCACGTGTGAATCACGTGTCAATCATGTGGGAATCACGTGGGAATCATGTGGGAATCTCGTGGGAATAACGTGTCAATCATGTGGGAATCACGTGGGAATAACGTGGGAATCACGTGTCAATCATCTAGGAATCACGTGTCAATCACGTGGGAATCACGTGGGAATCACGTGGGATCACGTGGGAATCATGTGACAATCATTTGTGAATCACGTGGTAATCACGTGTAAATCACGTGAGAATCACGTGGGAATCACAAGGAAATCACATGTCAATCACGTGGGAATCACATGTCAATCACGATGGAATCACTTGGGAATCACGTGTCAATCACGGGGGAATCACGTGGGAATCACGTGTCAATCACGGTGGAAACACGTGTGAATCACGTGTGAATCAAGTGTCAATCATGTGGGAATCACGTGGGAATCATGTGGGAATCACGTGGGAATCACGTGTCAATCATGTGGGAATCACGTGGGAATCACGTGTCAATCACGTGGGAATCACGTGGGAATCACAAGGAAATCACATGTCAATCACGTGGGAATCACATGTCAATCACGATGGAATCACTTGGGAATCACGTGTCAATCACGGGGGAATCACGTGGGAATCACGTGTCAATCACGGTGGAAACACGTGTGAATCACGTGTGAATCACGTGTCAATCATGTGGGAATCACGTGGGAATCATGTGGGAATCACGTCGGAATCTCGTGCCAATCACGTGGGAATCACGTGGGAATCACGTGGGAATCACGTGGGAATCACGTGGGAATTACGTGGGAATCATGTGACAATCATTTGTGAATCACGTGGTAATCACGTGTAAATCACGTGAGAATCACGTGGGAATCACAAGGAAATCACATGTCAATCACGTGGGAATCCCGAGTCAATCACGTGGGAATCACGTGGGAATCACGTGGGAATCACGTGTCAATCATGTGGGAATCACGTGGGAATCACGTGTCAATCACGTGTCAATCACGTGGTAATCACGGGGGAATCACGAGGGAATCACGTGGAAATCACGTGGGAATCACGTGGGAATCACATGGGAATGACGTGTCAATCACGTGGGAATCATGTGGGAATCACGTGGGAATCAGGTGTCAATCACGTGGGAAAAACGTGTCAATCACGTGGGAATCACGTGGGAATAACGTGGGAACCACGTGTCAATCATCTAGGAATCACGTGTCAATCACGTGGGAATCACGTGGGAATCACGTGGGAATCACGTGGGAATCACATGGGAATGACGTGTCAATCACGTGGGAATCACGTGGGAATCACGTGTCAATCACGTGGGAATCACGTGGGAATCACGTGGGAATCACGTGTGGATCACGTGACAATCATTTGGGAATCACGTGGGAATCACGTGTCAGTCACGTGGGAATCACGTGGGAATCACGTGTCAATCACGTGGGAATCACGTGGGAATAACGTGGGAATCACGTGTCAATCATCTAGGAATCACGTGTCAATCACGTGGGAATCACGTGGGAATCACGTGGGAATCACGTGTCAATCATCTAGGAATCACGTGTCAATCACGTGGGAATCACGTGGGAATCACGTGTCAGTCACGTGGGAATCACATGGGAATCACGTGGGAATCACGTGTGGATCACGTTACAATCATTTGGGAATCACGTGGGAATAACGTGTCAATCACGTGGGAATCACATGGGAATCACGTGTAATCACGTGGGAGTCACGTGGATTTCACGTGGGAATCCCGTGAAAATCACGTGGGAATCACGTGGGAATCACATGGGAATGACGTATCAATCACGTGGGAATCTTGTGGGAATCACGTGGGAATCACGTGTCAATCACGTGGGAATCACGTGGGAATAACGTGTCAATCATGTGGGAATCACGTGGGAATAACGTGGGAATCACGTGTCAATCATCTAGGAATCACGTGTCAATCACGTGGGAATCACGTGGGAATCACGTGGGAATCACGTGTCAAACATCTAGGAATCACGTGTCAATCACGTGGGAATCACGTGGGAATCACGTGTCAATCACGTGGGAATCACGTGGGAATCACGTGGGAATCACGTGTGGATCACGTGACAATCATTTGGGAATCACGTGGGAATCACGTGTCAATCACGTGGGAATCACGTGGGAATCACGTGTCAATCACGTGGGAATCACGTGGGAATCACGTGTCAATCACGTGGGAATCACGTGGGAATAACGTGGGAATCACGTGTCAATCATCTAGGAATCACGTGTCAATCACGTGGGAATCACGTGGGAATCACGTGGGAATCACGTGTCAATCATCTAGGTATCACGTGTCAATCACGTGGGAATCACGTGGGAATCACGTGTCAATCACGTGGGAATCACATGGGAAACACGTGGGAATCACGTGTGGATCACGTTACAATCATTTGGGAATCACGTGGGAATAACGTGTCAATCACGTGGGAATCACATGGGAATCACGTGTAATCACGTGGGAGTCACGTGGATTTCACGTGGGAATCCCGTGGAAATCACGGGGGAATCACGTGTCAATCATGAGGGAAAAACGTGGGAATCACGTGGGAATCACGTGTCAATCACGTGTCAATCTCGTGGTAATCACGGGGGAATCACGTGGGAATCACGTGGAAATCACGTGGGAATCACGTGGGAATCACATGGGAATGACGTATCAATCACGTGGGAATCTTGTGGGAATCACGTGGGAATCACGTGTCAATCACGTGGGAATCACGTGGGAATAACGTGTCAATCATGTGGGAATCACGTGGGAATAACGTGGGAATCACGTGTCAATCATCTAGGAATCACGTGTCAATCACGTGGGAATCACGTGGGAATCACGTGGGAATCACGTGTCAAACATCTAGGAATCACGTGTCAATCACGTGGGAATCACGTGGGAATCACGTCAATCACGTGGGAATCACGTGGGAATCACGTGGGAATCACGTGTGGATCACGTGACAATCATTTGGGAATCACGTGGGAATCACGTGTCAATCACGTGGGAATCACGTGGGAATCACGTGTCAATCACGTGGGAATCACATGTGAATAAGGTGGGAATCACGTGTCAATCATCTAGGAATCACGTGTCAATCACGTGGGAATCACGTGGGAATCACGTGGGAATCACGTGTCAAACATCTAGGAATCACGTGTCAATCACGTGGGAATCACGTGGGAATCACGTGGGAATCACGTGTCAATCATCTAGGAACCACGTGTCAATCACGTGGGAATCACGTGGGAATCACGTGTCAATCACGTGGGAGTCATGTAGGAATCACGTGGGAATCACGTGTGGATCACGTGACAATCATTTGGGAATCACGTGGGAATCACGTGTCAATCACGTGGGAATCACTTGGGAATCACGTGTCAATCACGTGGGAATCACGTGGATTTCACGTGGGAATCCCGTGGAAATCACGGGGGAATCACGTGTCAATCATGAGGGAATCACGTGTCAATCACGTGGGAAACACGTGTCAATCACATGGGAATCACGTGTAAATCACGTGGGAATCACGTGTCAATCATGTGTCAATCACGTGGTAATCACGGGGGAATCACGTGGGAATCACGTGGGATCACGTGGGAATCACGTGGGAATCACGTGGGAATCACATGGGAATGACGTGTCAATCACGTGGGAATCACGTGGGAATCACGTGTCAATCACGTGGGAATCACGTGGGAATCACGTGGGAATCACGTGTGGATCACGTGACAATCATTTGGGAATCACGTGGGAATCACGTGTCAATCACGTGGGAATCACGTGGGAATCACGTGTCAATCACGTGGGAATCACGTGGGAATAACGTGGGAATCACGTGTCAATCATCTAGGAATCACGTGTCAATCACGTGGGAATCACGTGGGAATCACGTGGGAATCACGTGTCAATCATCTAGGAATCACGTGTCAATCACGTGGGAATCACGTGGGAATCACGTGTCAATCACGTGGGAATCACATGGGAATCACGTGGGAATCACGTGTGGATCACGTTACAATCATTTGGGAATCACGTGGGAATAACGTGTCAATCACGTGGGAATCACATGGGAATCACGTGTAATCACGTGGGAGGCACGTGGATTTCACGTGGGAATCCCGTGGAAATCACGGGGGAATCACGTGTCAATCATGAGGGACAAATGTGGGAGTCACGTGGGAATCACGTGTCAATCACGTGTCAATCTCGTGGTAATCACGGGGGAATCACGTGGGAATCACGTGGAAATCACGTGGGAATCACGTGGGAATCAAATGGGAATGACGTATCAATCACGTGGGAATCTTGCGGGAATCACGTGGGAATCACGTGTCAATCACGTGGGAATCACGTGGGAATAACGTGTCAATCATGTGGGAATCACGTGGGAATAACGTGGGAATCACGTGTCAATCATCTAGGAATCACGTGTCAATCACGTGGGAATCACGTGGGAATCACGTGGGAATCACGTGTCAAACATCTAGGAATCACGTGTCAATCACGTGGGAATCACGTGGGAATCACGTGTCAATCACGTGGGAATCACGTGGGAATCACGTGGGAATCACGTGTGGATCACGTGAAAATCATTTGTGAATCACGTGGGAATCACGTGTCAATCACGTGGGAATCACGTGGGAATCACGTGTCAATCACGTGGGAATCACATGTGAATAAGGTGGGAATCACGTGTCAATCATCTAGGAATCACGTGTCAATCACGTGGGAATCACGTGGGAATCACGTGGGAATCACGTGTCAAACATCTAGGAATCACGTGTCAATCACGTGGGAATCACGTGGGAATCACGTGGGAATCACGTGTCAATCATCTAGGAACCACGTGTCAATCACGTGGGAATCACGTGGGAATCACGTGTCAATCACGTGGGAGTCATGTAGGAATCACGTGGGAATCACGTGTGGATCACGTGACAATCATTTGGGAATCACGTGGGAATCACGTGTCAATCACGTGGGAATCACTTGGGAATCACGTATCAATCACGTGGGAATCACGTGGATTTCACGTGGGAATCCCGTGGAAATCACGGGGCAATCACGTGTCAATCATGAGGGAATCACGTGTCAATCACGTGGGAAACACGTGTCAATCACATGGGAATCACGTGTAAATCACGTGGGAATCACGTGTCAATCATGTGTCAATCACGTGGTAATCACGGGGGAATCACGTGGGAATCACGTGGGATCACGTGGGAATCACGTGGGAATCACGTGGGAATCACATGGGAATGACGTGTCAATCACGTGGGAATCACGTGGGAATCACGTGTCAATCACGTGGGAATCACGTGGGAATCACGTGTGGATCACGTGACAATCATTTGGGAATCACGTGGGAATCACGTGTCAATCACGTGGGAATCACGTGGGAATCACGTGTCAATCACGTGGGAATCACGTGGGAATAACGTGGGAATCACGTGTCAATCATCTAGGAATCACGTGTCAATCACGTGGGAATCACGTGGGAATCACGTGGGAATCACGTGTCAATCATCTAGGAATCACGTGTCAATCACGTGGGAATCACGTGGGAATCACGTGTCAATCACGTGGGAATCACATGGGAATCACGTGGGAATCACGTGTGGATCACGTTACAATCATTTGGGAATCACGTGGGAATAACGTGTCAATCACGTGGGAATCACATGGGAATCACGTGTAATCACGTGGGAGGCACGTGGATTTCACGTGGGAATCCCGTGGAAATCACGGGGGAATCACGTGTCAATCATGAGGGACAAATGTGGGAGTCACGTGGGAATCACGTGTCAATCACGTGTCAATCTCGTGGTAATCACGGGGGAATCACGTGGGAATCACGTGGAAATCACGTGGGAATCACGTGGGAATCACATGGGAATGACGTATCAATCACGTGGGAATCTTGCGGGAATCACGTGGGAATCACGTGTCAATCACGTGGGAATCACGTGGGAATAACGTGTCAATCATGTGGGAATCACGTGGGAATAACGTGGGAATCACGTGTCAATCATCTAGGAATCACGTGTCAATCACGTGGGAATCACGTGGGAATCACGTGGGAATCACGTGTCAAACATCTAGGAATCACGTGTCAATCACGTGGGAATCACGTGGGAATCACGTGTCAATCACGTGGGAATCACGTGGGAATCACGTGGGAATCACGTGTGGATCACGTGAAAATCATTTGTGAATCACGTGGGAATCACGTGTCAATCACGTGGGAATCACGTGGGAATCACGTGTCAATCACGTGGGAATCACATGTGAATAAGGTGGGAATCACGTGTCAATCATCTAGGAATCACGTGTCAATCACGTGGGAATCACGTGGGAATCACGTGGGAATCACGTGTCAAACATCTAGGAATCACGTGTCAATCACGTGGGAATCACATGGGAATCACGTGGGAATCACGTGTGGATCACGTTACAATCATTTGGGAATCACGTGGGAATAACGTGTCAATCACGTGGGAATCACATGGGAATCACGTGTAATCACGTGGGAGTCACGTGGATTTCACGTGGGAATTCCGTGGAAATCACGGGGGAATCACGTGTCAATCATGAGGGAAAAACGTGGGAATCACGTGTCAATCACGTGGGAAACACGTGTCAATCACGTGGGAATCACGTGTAAATCACGTGGGAATCACGTGTCAATCATGTGTCAATCACGTGGTAATCACGGGGGAATCACGTGGGAATCACGTGGGATCACGTGGGAATCACGTGACAATCATTTGTGAATCACGTGGTAATACGTGTAAATCACGTGAGAATCACGTGGGAATCACAAGGAAATCACATGTCAATCACGTGGGAATCACATGTCAATCACGATGGAATCACTTGGGAATCACGTGTCAATCACGGCGGAATCACGTGATAATCACGTGTAAATCACGTGGGAATCCCGTGGGAATCACAAGGAAATCACGTGTCAAACACAAGGAAATCACGTGTCAATCACGTGGGAAACACGTGTCAATCACCTGGGAATCACGTGGGAATCACGTGTCAATCACGGTGGAATCACGTGTGAATCACGTGTGAATCACGTGTCAATCATGTGGGAATCACGTGGGAAACATGTGGGAATCACGTGGGAATCACGTGTCAATCATGTGGGAATCACGTGGGAATCACGTGTCAATCACATGGGAATCACGTGGGAATCACGTCGGAATCTCGTGCCAATCACGTGGGAATCACGTGGGAATCACGTGGGAATCACGTGTCAATCACGTGTCAATCACGTGGGAATCACGTGGGAATCACGTGGGAATCCCGAGTCAATCACGTGGGAATCACGTGGGAATCACGTGGGAATCACGTGTCATTCACATGGGAATCACGTGGGAATCACGTTTCAATCACGTGGGAATCATGTGTCAATCACGTGGGAATCACGTGTCACTCACTTGGGAATCACATGGGAATCACGTGATAATCACGTGGGACTCACGGGGGAATCACGTGTCAATCACCTGGGAATCACGTGGAAATCACGTCAGAATCACGTGTCAATCACGTGGGAATCACGGGGGAATCACGTGTCAATCACCTGGGAATCACGTGGGAATCACGTCAGAATCACGTGTCAATCACGTGGGAATCACATGGGAATCACGTGTCAATCAGGTGGGAATCTCGTGGGAGTCAGGTGGGAAACACTTGTCAGTCACGTGGGAATCACGTGGCAATCACATGGGAATAACGAGAGAATCACGTGGCAATCACGTGGGATTCACGAGAGAATCACGTGGGAATCACGTGGGAATCACGTTTCAATCACGAGTGATTCACGTGGGAATCACGTGGCAATCACATGGGAATAACGAGAGAATCACGTGGCAATCACGTGGGATTCACGAGAGAATCACGTGGGAATCACGTGGGAATCACGTGTCAATCACGAGTGATTCACGTGGGAATCAAGTGTCAATCATGTGAGAATCTCGTGGGAGTCAGGTGGGAATCACTTGTCAATCACGTGGGATTCACGTGGGAATCACATGGGAATCACGAGAGAATCACATGGCAATCACGTGGGAATCACGAGAGAATCACGTGGCAGTCACGTGGGAATCACGTGGGAATCACATGGGAATCACGAGAGAATCACATGGGAATCACGTGGGAATCACATGTCAATCACGTGGGAATCATGTGGGAATCACGTGGCAATCACGAGTGAATCACGTGGGAATCACGTGTCAATCACGTGGGAATCACGTGGGAATCACATTTTTATCACGTGTCAATCATGTGGGAATCACGAGGGAATCACGTGAAAATCACTGGGAATCACGTGGGAATCACGTGGAAATCAGGTGTCAATCACGTGGGAATCATGTGTGAATCACGTGTCAACCACATGTCAATCACGTGGGAATCACGTGTCAATCACGTGGGAATCACGTGGGAATCATGTGGGAATCACGTGTCAATCACGTGGAAATCACGTGTCAATCACGTGGGAATCACGTGTCAATCACCTGGGAATCACGTGGGAATCACGTGTCAATCACGGTGGAATCACGTGGGAATCTCGTGTGAATCACGTGTCAATCATGTGGGAATCACGTGGGAATCACGGGGGAGTCACGTGGGAATCGGGTGAGAATCACGTGTCAATCATGTGGGAATCACGTGGGAATCACGTGTCAATCACGTGGGTGTCAATCACGATGGAATCACTTGGGAATCACGTGTCAATCACGGGGGAATCACGTGGGAATCACGTGTCAATCACGGTAGAAACACGTGTGAATCACGTGTGAATCACGTGTCAATCATGTGGGAATCACTTGGGAATCATGTGGGAATCACGTGGGAATAACGTGGGAATCACGTGGGAATCACGTGTCAATCACGGTGGAAACACGTGTGAATCACGTGTGAATCACGTGTCAATCATGTGGGAATCACGTGGGAATCATGTGGGAATCTCGTGGGAATAACGTGTCAATCATGTGGGAATCACGTGGGAATAACGTGGGAATCACGTGTCAATCATCTAGGAATCACGTGTCAATCACGTGGGAATCACGTGGGAATCACGTGGGATCACGTGGGAATCATGTGACAATCATTTGTGAATCACGTGGTAATCACGTGTAAATCACGTGAGAATCACGTGGGAATCACAAGGAAATCACATGTCAATCACGTGGGAATCACATGTCAATCACGATGGAATCACTTGGGAATCACGTGTCAATCACGGGGGAATCACGTGGGAATCACGTGTCAATCACGGTGGAAACACGTGTGAATCACGTGTGAATCAAGTGTCAATCATGTGGGAATCACGTGGGAATCATGTGGGAATCACGTGGGAATCACGTGTCAATCATGTGGGAATCACGTGGGAATCACGTGTCAATCACGTGGGAATCACGTGGGAATCACAAGGAAATCACATGTCAATCACGTGGGAATCACATGTCAATCACGATGGAATCACTTGGGAATCACGTGTCAATCACGGGGGAATCACGTGGGAATCACGTGTCAATCACGGTGGAAACACGTGTGAATCACGTGTGAATCACGTGTCAATCATGTGGGAATCACGTGGGAATCATGTGGGAATCACGTCGGAATCTCGTGCCAATCACGTGGGAATCACGTGGGAATCACGTGGGAATCACGTGGGAATCACGTGGGAATTACGTGGGAATCATGTGACAATCATTTGTGAATCACGTGGTAATCACGTGTAAATCACGTGAGAATCACGTGGGAATCACAAGGAAATCACATGTCAATCACGTGGGAATCCCGAGTCAATCACGTGGGAATCACGTGGGAATCACGTGGGAATCACGTGTCAATCATGTGGGAATCACGTGGGAATCACGTGTCAATCACGTGTCAATCACGTGGTAATCACGGGGGAATCACGAGGGAATCACGTGGAAATCACGTGGGAATCACGTGGGAATCACATGGGAATGACGTGTCAATCACGTGGGAATCATGTGGGAATCACGTGGGAATCAGGTGTCAATCACGTGGGAAAAACGTGTCAATCACGTGGGAATCACGTGGGAATAACGTGGGAACCACGTGTCAATCATCTAGGAATCACGTGTCAATCACGTGGGAATCACGTGGGAATCACGTGGGAATCACGTGGGAATCACATGGGAATGACGTGTCAATCACGTGGGAATCACGTGGGAATCACGTGTCAATCACGTGGGAATCACGTGGGAATCACGTGGGAATCACGTGTGGATCACGTGACAATCATTTGGGAATCACGTGGGAATCACGTGTCAATCACGTGGGAATCACGTGGGAATCACGTGTCAATCACGTGGGAATCACGTGGGAATAACGTGGGAATCACGTGTCAATCATCTAGGAATCACGTGTCAATCACGTGGGAATCACGTGGGAATCACGTGGGAATCACGTGTCAATCATCTAGGAATCACGTGTCAATCACGTGGGAATCACGTGGGAATCACGTGTCAGTCACGTGGGAATCACATGGGAATCACGTGGGAATCACGTGTGGATCACGTTACAATCATTTGGGAATCACGTGGGAATAACGTGTCAATCACGTGGGAATCACATGGGAATCACGTGTAATCACGTGGGAGTCACGTGGATTTCACGTGGGAATCCCGTGAAAATCACGTGGGAATCACGTGGGAATCACATGGGAATGACGTATCAATCACGTGGGAATCTTGTGGGAATCACGTGGGAATCACGTGTCAATCACGTGGGAATCACGTGGGAATAACGTGTCAATCATGTGGGAATCACGTGGGAATAACGTGGGAATCACGTGTCAATCATCTAGGAATCACGTGTCAATCACGTGGGAATCACGTGGGAATCACGTGGGAATCACGTGTCAAACATCTAGGAATCACGTGTCAATCACGTGGGAATCACGTGGGAATCACGTGTCAATCACGTGGGAATCACGTGGGAATCACGTGGGAATCACGTGTGGATCACGTGACAATCATTTGGGAATCACGTGGGAATCACGTGTCAATCACGTGGGAATCACGTGGGAATCACGTGTCAATCACGTGGGAATCACGTGGGAATCACGTGTCAATCACGTGGGAATCACGTGGGAATAACGTGGGAATCACGTGTCAATCATCTAGGAATCACGTGTCAATCACGTGGGAATCACGTGGGAATCACGTCAATCACGTGGGAATCACGTGGGAATCACGTGGGAATCACGTGTGGATCACGTGACAATCATTTGGGAATCACGTGGGAATCACGTGTCAATCACGTGGGAATCACGTGGGAATCACGTGTCAATCACGTGGGAATCACATGTGAATAAGGTGGGAATCACGTGTCAATCATCTAGGAATCACGTGTCAATCACGTGGGAATCACGTGGGAATCACGTGGGAATCACGTGTCAAACATCTAGGAATCACGTGTCAATCACGTGGGAATCACGTGGGAATCACGTGGGAATCACGTGTCAATCATCTAGGAACCACGTGTCAATCACGTGGGAATCACGTGGGAATCACGTGTCAATCACGTGGGAGTCATGTAGGAATCACGTGGGAATCACGTGTGCATCACGTGACAATCATTTGGGAATCACGTGGGAATCACGTGTCAATCACGTGGGAATCACTTGGGAATCACGTGTCAATCACGTGGGAATCACGTGGATTTCACGTGGGAATCCCGTGGAAATCACGGGGGAATCACGTGTCAATCATGAGGGAATCACGTGTCAATCACGTGGGAAACACGTGTCAATCACATGGGAATCACGTGTAAATCACGTGGGAATCACGTGTCAATCATGTGTCAATCACGTGGTAATCACGGGGGAATCACGTGGGAATCACGTGGGATCACGTGGGAATCACGTGGGAATCACGTGGGAATCACATGGGAATGACGTGTCAATCACGTGGGAATCACGTGGGAATCACGTGTCAATCACGTGGGAATCACGTGGGAATCACGTGGGAATCACGTGTGGATCACGTGACAATCATTTGGGAATCACGTGGGAATCACGTGTCAATCACGTGGGAATCACGTGGGAATCACGTGTCAATCACGTGGGAATCACGTGGGAATAACGTGGGAATCACGTGTCAATCATCTAGGAATCACGTGTCAATCACGTGGGAATCACGTGGGAATCACGTGGGAATCACGTGTCAATCATCTAGGAATCACGTGTCAATCACGTGGGAATCACGTGGGAATCACGTGTCAATCACGTGGGAATCACATGGGAATCACGTGGGAATCACGTGTGGATCACGTTACAATCATTTGGGAATCACGTGGGAATAACGTGTCAATCACGTGGGAATCACATGGGAATCACGTGTAATCACGTGGGAGGCACGTGGATTTCACGTGGGAATCCCGTGGAAATCACGGGGGAATCACGTGTCAATCATGAGGGACAAATGTGGGAGTCACGTGGGAATCACGTGTCAATCACGTGTCAATCTCGTGGTAATCACGGGGGAATCACGTGGGAATCACGTGGAAATCACGTGGGAATCACGTGGGAATCACATGGGAATGACGTATCAATCACGTGGGAATCTTGCGGGAATCACGTGGGAATCACGTGTCAATCACGTGGGAATCACGTGGGAATAACGTGTCAATCATGTGGGAATCACGTGGGAATAACGTGGGAATCACGTGTCAATCATCTAGGAATCACGTGTCAATCACGTGGGAATCACGTGGGAATCACGTGGGAATCACGTGTCAAACATCTAGGAATCACGTGTCAATCACGTGGGAATCACGTGGGAATCACGTGTCAATCACGTGGGAATCACGTGGGAATCACGTGGGAATCACGTGTGGATCACGTGAAAATCATTTGTGAATCACGTGGGAATCACGTGTCAATCACGTGGGAATCACGTGGGAATCACGTGTCAATCACGTGGGAATCACATGTGAATAAGGTGGGAATCACGTGTCAATCATCTAGGAATCACGTGTCAATCACGTGGGAATCACGTGGGAATCACGTGGGAATCACGTGTCAAACATCTAGGAATCACGTGTCAATCACGTGGGAATCACGTGGGAATCACGTGGGAATCACGTGTCAATCATCTAGGAACCACGTGTCAATCACGTGGGAATCACGTGGGAATCACGTGTCAATCACGTGGGAGTCATGTAGGAATCACGTGGGAATCACGTGTGGATCACGTGACAATCATTTGGGAATCACGTGGGAATCACGTGTCAATCACGTGGGAATCACTTGGGAATCACGTGTCAATCACGTGGGAATCACGTGGATTTCACGTGGGAATCCCGTGGAAATCACGGGGCAATCACGTGTCAATCATGAGGGAATCACGTGTCAATCACGTGGGAAACACGTGTCAATCACATGGGAATCACGTGTAAATCACGTGGGAATCACGTGTCAATCATGTGTCAATCACGTGGTAATCACGGGGGAATCACGTGGGAATCACGTGGGATCACGTGGGAATCACGTGGGAATCACGTGGGAATCACATGGGAATGACGTGTCAATCACGTGGGAATCACGTGGGAATCACGTGTCAATCACGTGGGAATCACGTGGGAATCACGTGTGGATCACGTGACAATCATTTGGGAATCACGTGGGAATCACGTGTCAATCACGTGGGAATCACGTGGGAATCACGTGTCAATCACGTGGGAATCACGTGGGAATAACGTGGGAATCACGTGTCAATCATCTAGGAATCACGTGTCAATCACGTGGGAATCACGTGGGAATCACGTGGGAATCACGTGTCAATCATCTAGGAATCACGTGTCAATCACGTGGGAATCACGTGGGAATCACGTGTCAATCACGTGGGAATCACATGGGAATCACGTGGGAATCACGTGTGGATCACGTTACAATCATTTGGGAATCACGTGGGAATAACGTGTCAATCACGTGGGAATCACATGGGAATCACGTGTAATCACGTGGGAGGCACGTGGATTTCACGTGGGAATCCCGTGGAAATCACGGGGGAATCACGTGTCAATCATGAGGGACAAATGTGGGAGTCACGTGGGAATCACGTGTCAATCACGTGTCAATCTCGTGGTAATCACGGGGGAATCACGTGGGAATCACGTGGAAATCACGTGGGAATCACGTGGGAATCACATGGGAATGACGTATCAATCACGTGGGAATCTTGCGGGAATCACGTGGGAATCACGTGTCAATCACGTGGGAATCACGTGGGAATAACGTGTCAATCATGTGGGAATCACGTGGGAATAACGTGGGAATCACGTGTCAATCATCTAGGAATCACGTGTCAATCACGTGGGAATCACGTGGGAATCACGTGGGTATCACGTGTCAAACATCTAGGAATCACGTGTCAATCACGTGGGAATCACGTGGGAATCACGTGTCAATCACGTGGGAATCACGTGGGAATCACGTGGGAATCACGTGTGGATCACGTGAAAATCATTTGTGAATCACGTGGGAATCACGTGTCAATCACGTGGGAATCACGTGGGAATCACGTGTCAATCACGTGGGAATCACATGTGAATAAGGTGGGAATCACGTGTCAATCATCTAGGAATCACGTGTCAATCACGTGGGAATCACGTGGGAATCACGTGGGAATCACGTGTCAAACATCTAGGAATCACGTGTCAATCACGTGGGAATCACATGGGAATCACGTGGGAATCACGTGTGGATCACGTTACAATCATTTGGGAATCACGTGGGAATAACGTGTCAATCACGTGGGAATCACATGGGAATCACGTGTAATCACGTGGGAGTCACGTGGATTTCACGTGGGAATTCCGTGGAAATCACGGGGGAATCACGTTCAATCATGAGGGAAAAACGTGGGAATCACGTGTCAATCACGTGGGAAACACGTGTCAATCACGTGGGAATCACGTGTAAATCACGTGGGAATCACGTGTCAATCATGTGTCAATCACGTGGTAATCACGGGGGAATCACGTGGGAATCACGTGGGATCACGTGGGAATCACGTGACAATCATTTGTGAATCACGTGGTAATACGTGTAAATCACGTGAGAATCACGTGGGAATCACAAGGAAATCACATGTCAATCACGTGGGAATCACATGTCAATCACGATGGAATCACTTGGGAATCACGTGTCAATCACGGCGGAATCACGTGATAATCACGTGTAAATCACGTGGGAATCCCGTGGGAATCACAAGGAAATCACGTGTCAAACACAAGGAAATCACGTGTCAATCACGTGGGAAACACGTGTCAATCACCTGGGAATCACGTGGGAATCACGTGTCAATCACGGTGGAATCACGTGTGAATCACGTGTGAATCACGTGTCAATCATGTGGGAATCACGTGGGAAACATGTGGGAATCACGTGGGAATCACGTGTCAATCATGTGGGAATCACGTGGGAATCACGTGTCAATCACATGGGAATCACGTGGGAATCACGTCGGAATCTCGTGCCAATCACGTGGGAATCACGTGGGAATCACGTGGGAATCACGTGTCAATCACGTGTCAATCACGTGGGAATCACGTGGGAATCACGTGGGAATCCCGAGTCAATCACGTGGGAATCACGTGGGAATCACGTGGGAATCACGTGTCATTCACGTGGGAATCACGTGGGAATCACGTTTCAATCACGTGGGAATCATGTGTCAATCACGTGGGAATCACGTGTCACTCACTTGGGAATCACATGGGAATCACGTGATAATCACGTGGGACTCACGGGGGAATCACGTGTCAATCACCTGGGAATCACGTGGGAATCACGTCAGAATCACGTGTCAATCACGTGGGAATCACGGGGGAATCACGTGTCAATCACCTGGGAATCACGTGGGAATCACGTCAGAATCACGTGTCAATCACGTGGGAATCACATGGGAATCACGTGTCAATCAGGTGGGAATCTCGTGGGAGTCAGGTGGGAAACACTTGTCAGTCACGTGGGAATCACGTGGCAATCACATGGGAATAACGAGAGAATCACGTGGCAATCACGTGGGATTCACGAGAGAATCACGTGGGAATCACGTGGGAATCACGTTTCAATCACGAGTGATTCACGTGGGAATCACGTGGCAATCACATGGGAATAACGAGAGAATCACGTGGCAATCACGTGGGATTCACGAGAGAATCACGTGGGAATCACGTGGGAATCACGTGTCAATCACGAGTGATTCACGTGGGAATCAAGTGTCAATCATGTGAGAATCTCGTGGGAGTCAGGTGGGAATCACTTGTCAATCACGTGGGATTCACGTGGGAATCACATGGGAATCACGAGAGAATCACATGGCAATCACGTGGGAATCACGAGAGAATCACGTGGCAGTCACGTGGGAATCACGTGGGAATCACATGGGAATCACGAGAGAATCACATGGGAATCACGTGGGAATCACATGTCAATCACGTGGGAATCATGTGGGAATCACGTGGCAATCACGAGTGAATCACGTGGGAATCACGTGTCAATCACGTGGGAATCACGTGGGAATCACATTTTTATCACGTGTCAATCATGTGGGAATCACGAGGGAATCACGTGAAAATCACTGGGAATCACGTGGGAATCACGTGGAAATCAGGTGTCAATCACGTGGGAATCATGTGTGAATCACGTGTCAACCACATGTCAATCACGTGGGAATCACGTGTCAATCACGTGGGAATCACGTGGGAATCATGTGGGAATCACGTGTCAATCACGTGGAAATCACGTGTCAATCACGTGGGAATCACGTGTCAATCACCTGGGAATCACGTGGGAATCACGTGTCAATCACGGTGGAATCACGTGTGAATCTCGTGTGAATCACGTGTCAATCATGTGGGAATCACGTGGGAATCACGGGGGAGTCACGTGGGAATCGGGTGAGAATCACGTGTCAATCATGTGGGAATCACGTGGGAATCACGTGTCAATCACGTGGGTGTCAATCACGATGGAATCACTTGGGAATCACGTGTCAATCACGGGGGAATCACGTGGGAATCACGTGTCAATCACGGTAGAAACACGTGTGAATCACGTGTGAATCACGTGTCAATCATGTGGGAATCACTTGGGAATCATGTGGGAATCACGTGGGAATAACGTGGGAATCACGTGGGAATCACGTGTCAATCACGGTGGAAACACGTGTGAATCACGTGTGAATCACGTGTCAATCATGTGGGAATCACGTGGGAATCATGTGGGAATCTCGTGGGAATAACGTGTCAATCATGTGGGAATCACGTGGGAATAACGTGGGAATCACGTGTCAATCATCTAGGAATCACGTGTCAATCACGTGGGAATCACGTGGGAATCACGTGGGATCACGTGGGAATCATGTGACAATCATTTGTGAATCACGTGGTAATCACGTGTAAATCACGTGAGAATCACGTGGGAATCACAAGGAAATCACATGTCAATCACGTGGGAATCACATGTCAATCACGATGGAATCACTTGGGAATCACGTGTCAATCACGGGGGAATCACGTGGGAATCACGTGTCAATCACGGTGGAAACACGTGTGAATCACGTGTGAATCAAGTGTCAATCATGTGGGAATCACGTGGGAATCATGTGGGAATCACGTGGGAATCACGTGTCAATCATGTGGGAATCACGTGGGAATCACGTGTCAATCACGTGGGAATCACGTGGGAATCACAAGGAAATCACATGTCAATCACGTGGGAATCACATGTCAATCACGATGGAATCACTTGGGAATCACGTGTCAATCACGGGGGAATCACGTGGGAATCACGTGTCAATCACGGTGGAAACACGTGTGAATCACGTGTGAATCACGTGTCAATCATGTGGGAATCACGTGGGAATCATGTGGGAATCACGTCGGAATCTCGTGCCAATCACGTGGGAATCACGTGGGAATCACGTGGGAATCACGTGGGAATCACGTGGGAATTACGTGGGAATCATGTGACAATCATTTGTGAATCACGTGGTAATCACGTGTAAATCACGTGAGAATCACGTGGGAATCACAAGGAAATCACATGTCAATCACGTGGGAATCCCGAGTCAATCACGTGGGAATCACGTGGGAATCACGTGGGAATCACGTGTCAATCATGTGGGAATCACGTGGGAATCACGTGTCAATCACGTGTCAATCACGTGGTAATCACGGGGGAATCACGAGGGAATCACGTGGAAATCACGTGGGAATCACGTGGGAATCACATGGGAATGACGTGTCAATCACGTGGGAATCATGTGGGAATCACGTGGGAATCAGGTGTCAATCACGTGGGAAAAACGTGTCAATCACGTGGGAATCACGTGGGAATAACGTGGGAACCACGTGTCAATCATCTAGGAATCACGTGTCAATCACGTGGGAATCACGTGGGAATCACGTGGGAATCACGTGGGAATCACATGGGAATGACGTGTCAATCACGTGGGAATCACGTGGGAATCACGTGTCAATCACGTGGGAATCACGTGGGAATCACGTGGGAATCACGTGTGGATCACGTGACAATCATTTGGGAATCACGTGGGAATCACGTGTCAATCACGTGGGAATCACGTGGGAATCACGTGTCAATCACGTGGGAATCACGTGGGAATAACGTGGGAATCACGTGTCAATCATCTAGGAATCACGTGTCAATCACGTGGGAATCACGTGGGAATCACGTGGGAATCACGTGTCAATCATCTAGGAATCACGTGTCAATCACGTGGGAATCACGTGGGAATCACGTGTCAGTCACGTGGGAATCACATGGGAATCACGTGGGAATCACGTGTGGATCACGTTACAATCATTTGGGAATCACGTGGGAATAACGTGTCAATCACGTGGGAATCACATGGGAATCACGTGTAATCACGTGGGAGTCACGTGGATTTCACGTGGGAATCCCGTGAAAATCACGTGGGAATCACGTGGGAATCACATGGGAATGACGTATCAATCACGTGGGAATCTTGTGGGAATCACGTGGGAATCACGTGTCAATCACGTGGGAATCACGTGGGAATAACGTGTCAATCATGTGGGAATCACGTGGGAATAACGTGGGAATCACGTGTCAATCATCTAGGAATCACGTGTCAATCACGTGGGAATCACGTGGGAATCACGTGGGAATCACGTGTCAAACATCTAGGAATCACGTGTCAATCACGTGGGAATCACGTGGGAATCACGTGTCAATCACGTGGGAATCACGTGGGAATCACGTGGGAATCACGTGTGGATCACGTGACAATCATTTGGGAATCACGTGGGAATCACGTGTCAATCACGTGGGAATCACGTGGGAATCACGTGTCAATCACGTGGGAATCACGTGGGAATCACGTGTCAATCACGTGGGAATCACGTGGGAATAACGTGGGAATCACGTGTCAATCATCTAGGAATCACGTGTCAATCACGTGGGAATCACGTGGGAATCACGTGGGAATCACGTGTCAATCATCTAGGTATCACGTGTCAATCACGTGGGAATCACGTGGGAATCACGTGTCAATCACGTGGGAATCACATGGGAAACACGTGGGAATCACGTGTGGATCACGTTACAATCATTTGGGAATCACGTGGGAATAACGTGTCAATCACGTGGGAATCACATGGGAATCACGTGTAATCACGTGGGAGTCACGTGGATTTCACGTGGGAATCCCGTGGAAATCACGGGGGAATCACGTGTCAATCATGAGGGAAAAACGTGGGAATCACGTGGGAATCACGTGTCAATCACGTGTCAATCTCGTGGTAATCACGGGGGAATCACGTGGGAATCACGTGGAAATCACGTGGGAATCACGTGGGAATCACATGGGAATGACGTATCAATCACGTGGGAATCTTGTGGGAATCACGTGGGAATCACGTGTCAATCACGTGGGAATCACGTGGGAATAACGTGTCAATCATGTGGGAATCACGTGGGAATAACGTGGGAATCACGTGTCAATCATCTAGGAATCACGTGTCAATCACGTGGGAATCACGTGGGAATCACGTGGGAATCACGTGTCAAACATCTAGGAATCACGTGTCAATCACGTGGGAATCACGTGGGAATCACGTCAATCACGTGGGAATCACGTGGGAATCACGTGGGAATCACGTG
Source organism: Muntiacus reevesi (assembly GCF_963930625.1). NCBI lineage: Eukaryota > Metazoa > Chordata > Mammalia > Artiodactyla > Cervidae > Muntiacus > Muntiacus reevesi. Next base: position 188,417 of record NW_027077798.1, read on the forward strand.
TGGATCACGTGACAATCATTTGGGAATCACGTGGGAATCACGTGTCAATCACGTGGGAATCACGTGGGAATCACGTGTCAATCACGTGGGAATCACATGTGAATAAGGTGGGAATCACGTGTCAATCATCTAGGAATCACGTGTCAATCACGTGGGAATCACGTGGGAATCACGTGGGAATCACGTGTCAAACATCTAGGAATCACGTGTCAATCACGTGGGAATCACGTGGGAATCACGTGGGAATCACGTGTCAATCATCTAGGAACCACGTGTCAATCACGTGGGAATCACGTGGGAATCACGTGTCAATCACGTGGGAGTCATGTAGGAATCACGTGGGAATCACGTGTGGATCACGTGACAATCATTTGGGAATCACGTGGGAATCACGTGTCAATCACGTGGGAATCACTTGGGAATCACGTGTCAATCACGTGGGAATCACGTGGATTTCACGTGGGAATCCCGTGGAAATCACGGGGGAATCACGTGTCAATCATGAGGGAATCACGTGTCAATCACGTGGGAAACACGTGTCAATCACATGGGAATCACGTGTAAATCACGTGGGAATCACGTGTCAATCATGTGTCAATCACGTGGTAATCACGGGGGAATCACGTGGGAATCACGTGGGATCACGTGGGAATCACGTGGGAATCACGTGGGAATCACATGGGAATGACGTGTCAATCACGTGGGAATCACGTGGGAATCACGTGTCAATCACGTGGGAATCACGTGGGAATCACGTGGGAATCACGTGTGGATCACGTGACAATCATTTGGGAATCACGTGGGAATCACGTGTCAATCACGTGGGAATCACGTGGGAATCACGTGTCAATCACGTGGGAATCACGTGGGAATAACGTGGGAATCACGTGTCAATCATCTAGGAATCACGTGTCAATCACGTGGGAATCACGTGGGAATCACGTGGGAATCACGTGTCAATCATCTAGGAATCACGTGTCAATCACGTGGGAATCACGTGGGAATCACGTGTCAATCACGTGGGAATCACATGGGAATCACGTGGGAATCACGTGTGGATCACGTTACAATCATTTGGGAATCACGTGGGAATAACGTGTCAATCACGTGGGAATCACATGGGAATCACGTGTAATCACGTGGGAGGCACGTGGATTTCACGTGGGAATCCCGTGGAAATCACGGGGGAATCACGTGTCAATCATGAGGGACAAATGTGGGAGTCACGTGGGAATCACGTGTCAATCACGTGTCAATCTCGTGGTAATCACGGGGGAATCACGTGGGAATCACGTGGAAATCACGTGGGAATCACGTGGGAATCACATGGGAATGACGTATCAATCACGTGGGAATCTTGCGGGAATCACGTGGGAATCACGTGTCAATCACGTGGGAATCACGTGGGAATAACGTGTCAATCATGTGGGAATCACGTGGGAATAACGTGGGAATCACGTGTCAATCATCTAGGAATCACGTGTCAATCACGTGGGAATCACGTGGGAATCACGTGGGAATCACGTGTCAAACATCTAGGAATCACGTGTCAATCACGTGGGAATCACGTGGGAATCACGTGTCAATCACGTGGGAATCACGTGGGAATCACGTGGGAATCACGTGTGGATCACGTGAAAATCATTTGTGAATCACGTGGGAATCACGTGTCAATCACGTGGGAATCACGTGGGAATCACGTGTCAATCACGTGAGAATCACATGTGAATAAGGTGGGAATCACGTGTCAATCATCTAGGAATCACGTGTCAATCACGTGGGAATCACGTGGGAATCACGTGGGAATCACGTGTCAAACATCTAGGAATCACGTGTCAATCACGTGGGAATCACGTGGGAATCACGTGGGAATCACGTGTCAATCATCTAGGAACCACGTGTCAATCACGTGGGAATCACGTGGGAATCACGTGTCAATCACGTGGGAGTCATGTAGGAATCACGTGGGAATCACGTGTGGATCACGTGACAATCATTTGGGAATCACGTGGGAATCACGTGTCAATCACGTGGGAATCACTTGGGAATCACGTGTCAATCACGTGGGAATCACGTGGATTTCACGTGGGAATCCCGTGGAAATCACGGGGGAATCACGTGTCAATCATGAGGGAATCACGTGTCAATCACGTGGGAAACACGTGTCAATCACATGGGAATCACGTGTAAATCACGTGGGAATCACGTGTCAATCATGTGTCAATCACGTGGTAATCACGGGGGAATCACGTGGGAATCACGTGGGATCACGTGGGAATCATGTGACAATCATTTGTGAATCACGTGGTAATCACGTGTAAATCACGTGAGAATCACGTGGGAATCACAAGGAAATCACATGTCAATCACGTGGGAATCACATGTCAATCACGATGGAATCACTTGGGAATCACGTGTCAATCACGGGGGAATCACGTGGGAATCACGTGTCAATCACGATGGAAACACGTGTGAATCACGTGTGAATCACGTGTCAATCATGTGGGAATCACGTGGGAATCATGTGGGAATCACGTGGGAATAACGTGTCAATCATGTGGGAATCACGTGGGAATAACGTGGGAATCACGTGTCAATCATCTAGGAATCACGTGTCAATCACGTGGGAATCACGTGGGAATCACGTGGGAATCACGTGTCAAACATCTAGGAATCACGTGTCAATCACGTGGGAATCACGTGGGAATCACGTGTCAATCACGTGGGAATCACGTGGGAATCACGTGGGAATCACGTGTGGATCACGTGACAATCATTTGGGAATCACGTGGGAATCACGTGTCAATCACGTGGGAATCACGTGGGAATCACGTGTCAATCACGTGGGAATCACATGTGAATAAGGTGGGAATCACGTGTCAATCATCTAGGAATCACGTGTCAATCACGTGGGAATCACGTGGGAATGACGTGGGAATCACGTGTCAAACATCTAGGAATCACGTGTCAATCACGTGGGAATCACGTGGGAATCACGTGGGAATCACGTGTCAATCATCTAGGAACCACGTGTCAATCACGTGGGAATCACGTGGGAATCACGTGTCAATCACGTGGGAGTCATGTAGGAATCACGTGGGAATCACGTGTGGATCACGTGACAGTCATTTGGGAATCACGTGGGAATCACGTGTCAATCACGTGGGAATCACTTGGGAATCACGTGTCAATCACGTGGGAATCACGTGGATTTCACGTGGGAATCCCGTGGAAATCACGGGGGAATCACGTGTCAATCATGAGGGAATCACGTGTCAATCACGTGGGAAACACGTGTCAATCACATGGGAATCACGTGTAAATCACGTGGGAATCACGTGTCAATCATGTGTCAATCACGTGGTAATCACGGGGGAATCACGTGGGAATCACGTGGGATCACGTGGGAATCACGTGGGAATCACGTGGGAATCACATGGAATGACGTGTCAATCACGTGGGAATCACGTGGGAATCACGTGTCAATCACGTGGGAATCACGTGGGAATAACGTGTCAATCATGTGGGAATCACGTGGGAATAACGTGGGAATCACGTGTCAATCATCTAGGAATCACGTGTCAATCACGTGGGAATCACGTGGGAATCACGTGGGAATCACGTGTCAAACATCTAGGAATCACGTGTCAATCACGTGGGAATCACGTGGGAATCACGTGTCAATCACGTGGGAATCACGTGGGAATCACGTGGGAATCACGTGTGGATCACGTGAAAATCATTTGTGAATCACGTGGGAATCACGTGTCAATCACGTGGGAATCACGTGGGAATCACGTGTCAATCACGTGGGAATCACATGTGAATAAGGTGGGAATCACGTGTCAATCATCTAGGAATCACGTGTCAATCACGTGGGAATCACGTGGGAATCACGTGGGAATCACGTGTCAAACATCTAGGAATCACGTGTCAATCACGTGGGAATCACGTGGGAATCACGTGGGAATCACGTGTCAATCATCTAGGAACCACGTGTCAATCACGTGGGAATCACGTGGGAATCACGTGTCAATCACGTGGGAGTCATGTAGGAATCACGTGGGAATCACGTGTGGATCACGTGACAATCATTTGGGAATCACGTGGGAATCACGTGTCAATCACGTGGGAATCACTTGGGAATCACGTGTCAATCACGTGGGAATCACGTGGATTTCATGTGGGAATCCCGTGGAAATCACGGGGCAATCACGTGTCAATCATGAGGGAATCACGTGTCAATCACGTGGGAAACACGTGTCAATCACATGGGAATCACGTGTAAATCACGTGGGAATCACGTGTCAATCATGTGTCAATCACGTGGTAATCACGGGGGAATCACGTGGAAATCACGTGGGATCACGTGGGAATCATGTGACAATCATTTGTGAATCACGTGGTAATCACGTGTAAATCACGTGAGAATCACGTGGGAATCACAAGGAAATCACATGTCAATCACGTGGGAATCACATGTCAATCACGATGGAATCACTTGGGAATCACGTGTCAATCACGGGGGAATCACGTGGGAATCACGTGTCAATCACGGTGGAAACACGTGTGAATCACGTGTGAATCACGTGTCAATCATGTGGGAATCACGTGGGAATCATGTGGGAATCACGTGGGAATAACGTGTCAATCATGTGGGAATCACGTGGGAATAACGTGGGAATCACGTGTCAATCATCTAGGAATCACGTGTCAATCACGTGGGAATCACGTGGGAATGACGTGGGAATCACGTGTCAAACATCTAGGAATCACGTGTCAATCACGTGGGAATCACGTGGGAATCACGTGGGAATCACGTGTCAATCATCTAGGAACCACGTGTCAATCACGTGGGAATCACGTGGGAATCACGTGTCAATCACGTGGGAGTCATGTAGGAATCACGTGGGAATCACGTGTGGATCACGTGACAGTCATTTGGGAATCACGTGGGAATCACGTGTCAATCACGTGGGAATCACTTGGGAATCACGTGTCAATCACGTGGGAATCACGTGGATTTCACGTGGGAATCCCGTGGAAATCACGGGGGAATCACGTGTCAATCATGAGGGAATCACGTGTCAATCACGTGGGAAACACGTGTCAATCACATGGGAATCACGTGTAAATCACGTGGGAATCACGTGTCAATCATGTGTCAATCACGTGGTAATCACGGGGGAATCACGTGGGAATCACGTGGGATCACGTGGGAATCACGTGTAAATCACGTGGGAATCACGTGTCAATCATGTGTCAATCACGTGGGAATCACGTGGGAATCACGTGTCAATCACGTGGGAATCACGTGGGAATCACGTGGGAATCACGTGTCAATCATCTAGGAATCACGTGTCAATCACGTGGGAATCACGTGGGAATCACGTGTCAATCACGTGGGAATCACATGGGAATCACGTGGGAATCACGTGTGGATCACGTTACAATCATTTGGGAATCACGTGGGAATAACGTGTCAATCACGTGGGAATCACATGGGAATCACGTGTAATCACGTGGGAGGCACGTGGATTTCACGTGGGAATCCCGTGGAAATCACGGGGGAATCACGTGTCAATCATGAGGGACAAATGTGGGAGTCACGTGGGAATCACGTGTCAATCACGTGTCAATCTCGTGGTAATCACGGGGGAATCACGTGGGAATCACGTGGAAATCACGTGGGAATCACGTGGGAATCACATGGGAATGACGTATCAATCACGTGGGAATCTTGCGGGAATCACGTGGGAATCACGTGTCAATCACGTGGGAATCACGTGGGAATAACGTGTCAATCATGTGGGAATCACGTGGGAATAACGTGGGAATCACGTGTCAATCATCTAGGAATCACGTGTCAATCACGTGGGAATCACGTGGGAATCACGTGGGAATCACGTGTCAAACATCTAGGAATCACGTGTCAATCACGTGGGAATCACGTGGGAATCACGTGTCAATCACGTGGGAATCACGTGGGAATCACGTGGGAATCACGTGTGGATCACGTGACAATCATTTGTGAATCACGTGGGAATCACGTGTCAATCACGTGGGAATCACGTGGGAATCACGTGTCAATCACGTGGGAATCACATGTGAATAAGGTGGGAATCACGTGTCAATCATCTAGGAATCACGTGTCAATCACGTGGGAATCACGTGGGAATCACGTGGGAATCACGTGTCAAACATCTAGGAATCACGTGTCAATCACGTGGGAATCACGTGGGAATCACGTGGGAATCACGTGTCAATCATCTAGGAACCACGTGTCAATCACGTGGGAATCACGTGGGAATCACGTGTCAATCACGTGGGAGTCATGTAGGAATCACGTGGGAATCACGTGTGGATCACGTGACAATCATTTGGGAATCACGTGGGAATCACGTGTCAATCACGTGGGAATCACGTGGATTTCATGTGGGAATCCCGTGGAAATCACGGGGGAATCACGTGTCAATCATGAGGGAATCACGTGTCAATCACGTGGGAAACACGTGTCAATCACATGGGAATCACGTGTAAATCACGTGGGAATCACGTGTCAATCATGTGTCAATCACGTGGTAATCACGGGGGAATCACGTGGGAATCACGTGGGATCACGTGGGAATCATGTGACAATCATTTGTGAATCACGTGGTAATCACGTGTAAATCACGTGAGAATCACGTGGGAATCACAAGGAAATCACATGTCAATCACGTGGGAATCACATGTCAATCACGATGGAATCACTTGGGAATCACGTGTCAATCACGGGGGAATCACGTGGGAATCACGTGTCAATCACGGTGGAAACACGTGTGAATCACGTGTCAATCATGTGGGAATCACGTGGGAATCATGTGGGAATCACGTGGGAATAACGTGTCAATCATGTGGGAATCACGTGGGAATAACGTGGGAATCACGTGTCAATCATCTAGGAATCACGTGTCAATCACGTGGGAATCACGTGGGAATCACGTGGGAATCACGTGTCAAACATCTAGGAATCACGTGTCAATCACGTGGGAATCACGTGGGAATCACGTGTCAATCACGTGGGAATCACGTGGGAATCACGTGGGAATCACGTGTGGATCACGTGACAATCATTTGGGAATCACGTGGGAATCACGTGTCAATCACGTGGGAATCACGTGGGAATCACGTGTCAATCACGTGGGAATCACATGTGAATCAGGTGGGAATCACGTGTCAATCATCTAGGAATCACGTGTCAATCACGTGGGAATCACGTGGGAATCACGTGGGAATCACGTGTCAAACATCTAGGAATCACGTGTCAATCACGTGGGAATCACGTGGGAATCACGTGGGAATCACGTGTCAATCATCTAGGAACCACGTGTCAATCACGTGGGAATCACGTGGGAATCACGTGTCAATCACGTGGGAGTCATGTAGGAATCACGTGGGAATCACGTGTGGATCACGTGACAATCATTTGGGAATCACGTGGGAATCACGTGTCAATCACGTGGGAATCACTTGGGAATCACGTGTCAATCACGTGGGAATCACGTGGATTTCATGTGGGAATCCCGTGGAAATCACGGGGGAATCACGTGTCAATCATGAGGGAATCACGTGTCAATCACGTGGGAAACACGTGTCAATCACATGGGAATCACGTGTAAATCACGTGGGAATCACGTGTCAATCATGTGTCAATCACGTGGTAATCACGGGGGAATCACGTGGGAATCACGTGGGATCACGTGGGAATCATGTGACAATCATTTGTGAATCACGTGGTAATCACGTGTAAATCACGTGAGAATCACGTGGGAATCACAAGGAAATCACATGTCAATCACCTGGGAATCACATGTCAATCACGATGGAATCACTTGGGAATCACGTGTCAATCACGGGGGAATCACGTGGGAATCACGTGTCAATCACGGTGGAAACACGTGTGAATCACGTGTGAATCACGTGTCAATCATGTGGGAATCACGTGGGAATCATGTGGGAATCACGTGGGAATCACGTGTCAATCATGTGGGAATCACGTGGGAATCACGTGTCAATCACGTGGGAATCACGTGGGAATCACGTCGGAATCTCGTGCCAATCACGTGGGAATCACGTGGGAATCACGTGGGAATCACGTGGGAATCACGTGGGAATTACGTGGGAATCCCGAGTCAATCACGTGGGAATCCCGAGTCAATCACGTGGGAATCACGTGGGAATCACGTGTCAATCATGTGGGAATCACGTGGGAATCACGTGTCAATCACGTGGGAATCACGAGGGAATCACGTCGGAATCTCGTGCCAATCACGTGGGAATCACGTGGGAATCACGTGGGAATCACGTGGGAATCACGTGGGAATTACGTGGGAATCCCGAGTCAATCACGTGGGAATCCCGAGTCAATCACGTGGGAATCACGTGGGAATCACGTGGGAATCACGTGTCAATCATCTAGGAACCACGTGTCAATCACGTGGGAATCACGTGGGAATCACGTGTCAATCACGTGGGAGTCATGTAGGAATCACGTGGGAATCACGTGTGGATCACGTGACAATCATTTGGGAATCACGTGGGAATCACGTGTCAATCACGTGGGAATCACTTGGGAATCACGTGTCAATCACGTGGGAATCACGTGGATTTCACGTGGGAATCCCGTGGAAATCACGGGGGAATCACGTGTCAATCATGTGGGAATCACGTGTCAATCACGTGGGAAACACGTGTCAATCACATGGGAATCACGTGTAAATCACGTGGGAATCACGTGTCAATCATGTGTCAATCACGTGGTAATCACGGGGGAATCACGTGGGAATCACGTGTGATCACGTGGGAATCATGTGACAATCATTTGTGAATCACGTGGTAATCACATGTAAATCACGTGAGAATCACGTGGGAATCACAAGGAAATCACATGTCAATCACGTGGGAATCACATGTCAATCACGATGGAATCACTTGGGAATCACGTGTCAATCACGGGGGAAACACGTGTGAATCACGTGTGAATCACGTGTCAATCATGTGGGAATCACGTGGGAATCATGTGGGAATCACGTGGGAATAACGTGTCAATCATGTGGGAATCACGTGGGAATAACGTGGGAATCACGTGTCAATCATCTAGGAATCACGTGTCAATCACGTGGGAATCACGTGGGAATCACGTGGGAATCACGTGTCAAACATCTAGGAATCACGTGTCAATCACGTGGGAATCACGTGGGAATCACGTGTCAATCACGTGGGAATCACGTGGGAATCACGTGGGAATCACGTGTGGATCACGTGACAATCATTTGGGAATCACGTGGGAATCACGTGTCAATCACGTGGGAATCACGTGGGAATCACGTGTCAATCACGTGGGAATCACATGTGAATCAGGTGGGAATCACGTGTCAATCATCTAGGAATCTCGTGTCAATCACGTGGGAATCACCTGGGAATCACGTGGGAATCACGTGTAAAACATATAGGAATCACGTGTCAATCACGTGGGAATCACGTGGGAATCACGTGGGAATCACGTGTCAATCATCTAGGAACCACGTGTCAATCACGTGGGAATCACGTGGGAATCACGTGTCAATCACGTGGGAGTCATGTAGGAATCACGTGGGAATCACGTGTGGATCACGTGACAATCATTTGGGAATCACGTGGGAATCACGTGTCAATCACGTGGGAATCACTTGGGAATCACGTGTCAATCACGTGGGAATCACGTGGATTTCACGTGGGAATCCCGTGGAAATCACGGGGGAATCACGTGTCAATCATGAGGGAATCACGTGTCAATCACGTGGGAAACACGTGTCAATCACATGGGAATCACGTGTAAATCACGTGGGAATCACGTGTCAATCATGTGTCAATCACGTGGTAATCACGGGGGAATCACGTGGGAATCACGTGGGATCACGTGGGAATCATGTGACAATCATTTGTGAATCACGTGGTAATCACGTGTAAATCACGTGAGAATCACGTGGGAATCACAAGGAAATCACATGTCAATCACGTGGGAATCACATGTCAATCACGATGGAATCACTTGGGAATCACGTGTCAATCACGGGGGAATCACGTGGGAATCACGTGTCAATCACGGTGGAAACACGTGTGAATCACGTGGGAATCACGTGTCAATCACGGGGGAAACACGTGTGAATCACGTGTGAATCACGTGTCAATCATGTGGGAATCACGTGGGAATCATGTGGGAATCACGTGGGAATAACGTGTCAATCATGTGGGAATCACGTGGGAATAACGTGGGAATCACGTGTCAATCATCTAGGAATCACGTGTCAATCACGTGGGAATCACGTGGGAATCACGTGGGAATCACGTGTCAAACATCTAGGAATCACGTGTCAATCACGTGGGAATCACGTGGGAATCACGTGTCAATCACGTGGGAATCACGTGGGAATCACGTGGGAATCACGTGTGGATCACGTGACAATCATTTGGGAATCACGTGGGAATCACGTGTCAATCACGTGGGAATCACGTGGGAATCACGTGTCAATCACGTGGGAATCACATGTGAATCAGGTGGGAATCACGTGTCAATCATCTAGGAATCTCGTGTCAATCACGTGGGAATCACCTGGGAATCACGTGGGAATCACGTGTAAAACATCTAGGAATCACGTGTCAATCACGTGGGAATCACGTGGGAATCACGTGGGAATCACGTGTCAATCATCTAGGAACCACGTGTCAATCACGTGGGAATCACGTGGGAATCACGTGTCAATCACGTGGGAGTCATGTAGGAATCACGTGGGAATCACGTGTGGATCACGTGACAATCATTTGGGAATCACGTGGGAATCACGTGTCAATCACGTGGGAATCACTTGGGAATCACGTGTCAATCACGTGGGAATCACGTGGATTTCACGTGGGAATCCCGTGGAAATCACGGGGGAATCACGTGTCAATCATGAGGGAATCACGTGTCAATCACGTGGGAAACACGTGTCAATCACATGGGAATCACGTGTAAATCACGTGGGAATCACGTGTCAATCATGTGTCAATCACGTGGTAATCACGGGGGAATCACGTGGGAATCACGTGGGATCACGTGGGAATCATGTGACAATCATTTGTGAATCACGTGGTAATCACGTGTAAATCACGTGAGAATCACGTGGGAATCACAAGGAAATCACATGTCAATCACGTGGGAATCACATGTCAATCACGATGGAATCACTTGGGAATCACGTGTCAATCACGGGGGAATCACGTGGGAATCACGTGTCAATCACGGTGGAAACACGTGTGAATCACGTGGGAATCACGTGTCAATCATGTGGGAATCACGTGGGAATCACGTGTCAATCACGTGGGAATCACGTGGGAATCACGTCGGAATCTCGTGCCAATCACGTGGGAATCACGTGGGAATCACGTGGGAATCACGTGGGAATCACGTGGGAATTACGTGGGAATCCCGAGTCAATCACGTGGGAATCCCGAGTCAATCACGTGGGAATCACGTGGGAATCACGTGGGAATCACGTGTCAATCATGTGGGAATCACGTGGGAATCACGTGTCAATCACGTGTCAATCACGTGGTAATCACGGGGGAATCACGAGGGAATCACGTGGAAATCACGTGGGAATCACGTGGGAATCACATGGGAATGACGTGTCAATCACGTGGGAATCATGTGGGAATCACGTGGGAATCACGTGTCAATCACGTGGGAATCACGTGGGAAAAACGTGTCAATCACGTGGGAATCACGTGGGAATAACGTGGGAATGACGTGTCAATCACGTGGGAATCACGTGGGAATCACGTGTCAATCACGTGGGAATCACGTGGGAATCACGTGGGAATCACGTGTGGATCACGTGACAATCATTTGGGAATCACGTGGGAATCACGTGTCAATCACGTGGGAATCACGTGGGAATAACGTGGGAATCACGTCTCAATCATCTAGGAATCACGTGTCAATCACGTGGGAATCACGTGGGAATCACGTGGGAATCACGTGTCAATCATCTAGGAATCACGTGTCAATCACGTGGGAATCACGTGGGAATCACGTGTCAATCACGTGGGAATCACATGGGAATCACGTGGGAATCACGTGTGGATCACGTTACAATCATTTGGGAATCACGTGGGAATAACGTGTCAATCACGTGGGAATCACATGGGAATCACGTGTAATCACGTGGGAGTCACGTGGATTTCACGTGGGAATCCCGTGGAAATCACGGCGGAATCACGTGTCAATCATGAGGGAAAAACGTGGGAATCACGTGTCAATCACGTGGGAAACACGTGTCAATCACGTGGGAATCCCGTGTAAATCACGTGGGAATCACGTGTCAATCATGTGTCAATCACGTGGTAATCACGGGGGAATCACGTGGGAATCACGTGGGATCACGTGGGAATCACGTGACAATCATTTGTGAATCACGTGGTAATACGTGTAAATCACGTGAGAATCACGGGGGAATCACAAGGAAATCACATGTCAATCACGTGGGAATCACATGTCAATCACGATGGAATCACTTGGGAATCACGTGTCAATCACGGCGGAATCACGTGATAATCACGTGTAAATCACGTGGGAATCACGTGGGAATCACAAGGAAATCACGTGTCAAACACAAGGAAATCACGTGTCAATCACGTGGGAAACACGTGTCAATCACCTGGGAATCACGTGGGAATCACGTGTCAATCACGGTGGAATCACGTGTGAATCACGTGTGAATCACGTGTGAATCACGTGTCAATCATGTGGGAATCACGTGGGAAACATGTGGGAATCACGTGGGAATCACGTGTCAATCATGTGGGAATCACGTGGGAATCACGTGTCAATCACATGGGAATCACGTGGGAATCACGTCGGAATCTCGTGCCAATCACGTGGGAATCACGTGGGAATCACGTGGGAATCACGTGTCAATCACGTGTCAATCACGTGGGAATCACGTGGGAATCACGTGGGAATCCCGAGTCAATCACGTGGGAATCACGTGGGAATCACGTGGGAATCACGTGTCATTCACGTGGGAATCACGTGGGAATCACGAGTCAATCATGAGGGAGTCACGTGGGAATCACGTGGGAAACCCGTGGAAATCACGTGGGAATCACTTGTCAATCACGAGTGAATCACGTGGGAATCACGTGTCAATCACGTGGGAATCACGTGGGAATCAAGTGGAAATCATGCATCAATCACGTGTCAATCACGTGTGAAGTACGTGAGAATCACGTGGGAATCACGTGGGAATCACGTGTCAATCACGTGGGAATCACGTGGGAATCATGCGTCAATCACGTGGGAATCATGTGGGAGTCACGTGGGAATCACGTGGGAATCAAGTCAGAATCACGTGGGTATATCGTGTCAATCACGTGGGAGTCATGTGGGAGTCATGTGTCAATCACGATGGAATCACGTGGTAATCAAGTGGTGATCATGCGTTTATCACGTGGAAATCACGTGTCAATCACGAGGGAATCACGTGGGAATCACGTGTTAATCACGTGGGAATCACTTGGGAATCACGTATCAATCACGTGGGAATATCGTGGGAATCACATTTAATCACGTGGAAATCACATGGGAATCTCATGTCAATCAAGTTGGAATCACGTGGGAATGACGTGTCAATCACGTTGGCATCACGTGGTAATCATTTGGGAATCACGTGTCATTCACGTTGGAATCATATGGGAATCAGGTGGGAATCACGTGGGAATCACGTGTCAATCACGTGGGAATCACGTGGGAATAACGTGGGAATAACGTGTCGATCCTATAGGAATCACGTAGGAATCACGTGGGAATCACGTGTCAATCACGTAGGAATCACGTGGGAATCACGTGGGAATCAGGTGTCAATCACGTGGGAATCATGTGGGAATCACGTGGGAATCACGTGACAATCATTTGGGAATCACCAGTTAATCACGTGGGAATCACGTGGGAATCACGTGGGAATGACGTGTAAATCACGTGGGAATCACGTGGGAATCACGTGGGAATCACGTGTCAATCCCATAGGAATCACGTGGGAATCACGTGGGAATCACGTGTCAATCACGTAGGAATCACGTGTAAATCACGTGGTTATCACGTGTGAATCACGTGTCAATCACGTGGGAATCACGTGGGAATCATGCGCCAATCACGTGGAATCACGTGGGAGTCACGTGAGAATCACGTGGGAATCACGTGGGAATCACGTGGGGATCACGTGACAATCACGTGGGAGTCATGTGGGAATCACGTGTCAATCATGATGTAATCACGTGGGAATCAAGTGGTAATCATGCGTCAACCACGTGGGAATCACATGGGAATCACGTGTCAATCACGTGGGTATCACTTGGGAATCACGTGTCAATCACTTGGGAATCACGTGGGAATCACGTGGGAATCACGTGTGGATCACGTGACAATCATTTGGGAATCACGTGGGAATCACGTGTCAATCACGTGGGAATCACGTTGGAATCACGTGTAAATCACGTGGGAGTCACTTGGATTTCACGTGGGAATCCCGTGGAAATCACGGGGGAATCACGTGTCAATCACGTGGGAAACACTTGTCAATCACGTGGGAATCACGTGTAAATAACGTGGGAATCACGTGTCAATCATGTGTCAATCACGTGGTAATCACGTGGGAATCACGTGGGAATCACGTGGGATCACGTGGGAATCACGTGACAATCATTTTTGAATCACGTGGTAATCACGTGTAAATCACGTGAGAATCACGTGGGAATCACAAGGAAATCACATGTCAATCACGTGGGAATCACGTGTCAATCACGATGGAATCACTTGGGAATCACGTGTCAATCACGGGGAAATCACGTGGTAATCACGTGTAAATCACGTGGGAATCACGCGGGATTCACAAGGAAATCATGTGTCAATCACAAGGAAATCACGTGTCAATCACGTGGGAAACACGTGTCAATCACCTGGGAATCACGTGGGAATCACGTGTCAATCACGGTGGAATCACGTGTGAATCTCGTGTGAATCACGTGTCAATCATGTGGGAATCACGTGGGAATCATGTGGGAATCACGTGGGAATCACGTGTCAATCATATGGGAATCACGTGGGAATCACGTGTCAATCACGTGGGAATCACGTGGGAGTCACGTCGGAATCTCGTGCAAATCACGTGGGAATCAAGTGGGAATCACGTGGGAATCACGTGGGAATCACAAGGAAATCACATGTCAATCACGTGGGAATCACGTGTCAATCACGATGGAATCACTTGGGAATCACGTGTCAATCATGAGGGAATCAAGTGGTAATCACGTGTAAATCACGTGGGAATCACGTGACAATCATTTGTGAATCACGTGGTAATCACGTGTGAATCACGTGTGAATCACGTGTCAATCATGTGGGAATCACGTGGGAATCATGTGGGAATCACGTGGGAATCACGTGTCAATCATGTGGGAATCACGTGGGAATCACGTGTCAATCACGTGGGAATCACGTGGGAAAAACGTGTCAATCACGTGGGAATCACGTGGGAATAACGTGGGAACCATGTGTCAATCATCTAGGAATCACGTGTCAATCACGTGGGAATCACGTGAGAATCACGTGGGAATCACGTGGGAATCACATGGGAATGACGTGTCAATCACGTGGGAATCACGTGGGAATCACGTGTCAATCACGTGGGAATCACGTGGGAATCACGTGGGAATCACGTGTGGATCACGTGACAATCATTTGGGAATCACGTGGGAATCACGTGTCAATCACGTGGGAATCACGTGGGAATCACGTGTCAATCACGTGGAAATCACGTGGGAATAACGTGGGAATCACGTCTCAATCATCTAGGAATCACGTGTCAATCACGCGGGAATCACGTGGGAATTACGTGGGAATCACGTGTCAATCATCTAGGAATCACGTGTCAATCACGTGGAAATCACGTGGTAATCACGTGTCAATCACGTGGGAATCACATGGGAATCACGTGGAAATCACGTGTGGATCACGTTACAATCATTTGGGAATCACGTGGGAATCACGTGTCAATCACGTGGGAATCACATGGGAATCACGTGTAATCACGTGGGAGTCACGTGGATTTCACGTGGGAATCCCGTGGAAATCTCGGGGGAATCACGTGTCAATCATGAGGGAAAAACGTGGGAATCACGTGTCAATCACGCGGGAAACACGTGTCAATCACGTGGGAATCCCGTGTAAATCACGTGGAATCACGTGTCAATCATGTGTCAATCACGTGGTAATCACGGGGGAATCACGTGGGAATCACGTGGGATCACGTGGGAATCACGTGACAATCATTTGTGAATCACGTGGTAATACGTGTAAATCACGTGAGAATCACGTGGGAATCACAAGGAAATCACATGTCAATCACGTGGGAATCACATGTCAATCACGATGGAATCACTTGGGAATCACGTGTCAATCACGGTGGAATCACGTGATAATCACGTGTAAATCACGTGGGAATCACGTGGGAATCACAAGGAAATCACGTGTCAAACACTAGGAAATCACGTGTCAATCACGTGGGAAACACGTGTCAATCACTTGGGAATCACGTGGGAATCACGTGTCAATCACGGTGGAATCACGTGTGAATCACGTGTGAATCACGTGTCAATCATGTGGGAATCACGTGGGAATCATGTGGGAATCACGTGGGAATCACGTGTCAATCATGTGGGAATCACGTGGGAATCACGTGTCAATCACATGGGAATCACGTGGGAATCACGTCGGAATCTCGTGCCAATCACGTGGGAATCACGTTGGAATCACGTGGGAATCACGTGTCAATCACGTGTCAATCACGTGGGAATCACGTGGGAATCACGTGGGAATCCCGAGTCAATCACGTGGGAATCACGTGGGAATCACGTGGGAATCACGTGTCATTCACGTGGGAATCACGTGTGAATCACGAGTCAATCACGAGGGAGTCACGTGGGAATCACGTGGGAATCCCGTGGAAATCACGTGGGAATCACTTGTCAATCACGAGTGAATCACGTGGGAATCACGTGTCAATCACGTGGGAATCACGTGGGAATCAAGTGGAAATCATGCATCAATCACTTGTCAATCACGTGGGAATTATGTGAGAATCACGTGGGAATCACGTGGGAATCACGTGTCAATCACGTGGGAATCACGTGGGAATCATGCGTCAATCACGTGGGAATCATGTGGGAGTCACGTGGGAATCACGTGGGAATCAAGTCAGAATCACGTGGGTATATCGTGTCAATCACGTGGGAGTCATGTGGGAGTCACGTGTCAATCACGATGGAATCACGTGGTAATCAAGTGGTGATCATGCGTTTATCACGTGGGAATCACGTGTCAATCACGAGGGAATCACGTGGGAATCACGTGTTAATCACGTGGGAATCACTTGGGAATCACGTATAAATCACGTGGGAATATCGTGGGAATCACATTTAATCACGTGGAAATCACATGGAATCTCATGTCAATCAAGTTGGAATCACGTGGGAATGACGTGTCAATCACGTTGGCATCACGTGGTAATCATTTGGGAATCACGTGTCATTCACGTTGGAATCATATGGGAATCACGTGGGAATCACGTGGGAATCACGTGTCAATCACGTGGGAATCACGTGGGAATAACGTGGGAATAACGTGTCGATCCTATAGGAATCACGTAGGAATCACGTGGGAATCACGTGTCAATCACGTAGGAATCACGTGGGAATCACGTGGGAATCAGGTGTCAATCACGTGGAAATCATGTGGGAATCACGTGGGAATCACGTGACAATCATTTGGGAATCACCTGGGAATCATGTGGGAATCACGTGGGAATCACGTGGGAATGACGTGTAAATCACGTGGGAATCACGTGGGAATCACGTGGGAATCACGTGTCAATCCCATAGGAATCACGTGGGAATCACGTGGGAATCACGTGTCAATCACGTAGGAATCACGTGTAAATCACGTGGTTATCACGTGTGAATCACGTGTCAATCACGTGGGAATCACGTGGGAATCATGCGCCAATCACATGGAATCACGTGGGAGTCACGTGAGAATCACGTGGGAATCACGTGGGAATCACGTGGGGATCACGTGACAATCACGTGGGAGTCATGTGGGAATCACGTGTCAATCATGATGTAATCTCGTGGGAATCAAGTGGTAATCATGCGTCAACCACGTGGGAATCACATGGGAATCACGTGTCAATCACGTGGGAATCACTTGGGAATCACGTGTCAATCACGTGGGAATCACGTGGGAATCACGTGAGAATCACGTGTGGATCACGTGACAATCATTTGGGAATCACGTGGGAATCACGTGTCAATCACGTGGGAATCACGTTGGAATCACGTGTAAATCACGTGGGAGTCACGTGGATTTCACGTGGGAATCCTGTGGAAATCACGGGGGAATCACGAGTCAATCACTTGGGAAACACGAGTCAATCACGTGAGAATCACGTGTAAATCACGTGGGAATCACGTGTCAATCATGTGTCAATCACGTGGTAATCACGGGGGAATCACGTGGGAATCACGTGGAATCACGTGGGAATCACGTGACAATCATTTGTGAATCACGTGGTAATCACGTGTAAATCACGTGAGAATCACGTGGGAATCACAAGGAAATCACATGTCAATCACGTGGGAATCACGTGTCAATCACGATGGAATCACTTGGGAATCACGTGTCAATCATGGGGGAATCACGTGGTAATCACGTGTAAATCACGTGGGAATCACGCGGGAATCACAAGGAAATCACGTGTCAATCACAAGGAAATCACGTGTCAATCACGTGGGAAACACGTGTCAATCACCTGGGAATCACGTGGGAATCACGTGTCAACACGGTGGAATCACGTGTGAATCACGTGTCAATCATGTGGGAATCACGTGGGAATCATGTGGGAATCACGTGGGAATCACGTGTCAATCATGTGGGAATCACGTGGGAATCACGTGTCAATCACGTGGGAATCACGTCGGAATCTCGTGCCAATCACGTGGGAATCAAGTGGGAATCACGTGGGAATCACGTGGGAATTACGTGGGAATCACGTGTCAATCACGTGGGAATCACATAGGAATCACGTGGGAATCACGTGACAATCATTTGGGAATCACGTGGGAATCAGGTGTCAATCACATGGGAATCACGTGGGAATCACGTGGGAATCACGTGTCAATCACGTGTCAATCTCGTGGTAATCACGGGGGAATCACGTGGGAATCACGTGGAAATCACGTGGGAATCACGTGGGAATCACATGGGAATGACGTATCAATCACGTGGGAATCTTGTGGGAATCACGTGGGAATCACGTGTCAATCACGTGGGAATCACGTGGGAATCACGTTTCAATCACGTGGGAATCACGTGTCACTCACTTGGGAATCACGTGGGAATCACGTGATAATCACATGGGACTCACGTGTCAATCACGTGGGAATCACGTGAGAATCACGTGGGAATCACGTGGGAATCACGTGTCAATCACTTGGGAATCACGTGGGAATCACGTTGAAATCATGCGTCAATCACGTGGGAAACACGTGGGAGTCACGTGGGAATCACGTGGGAATCAAGTGGGAATCACGTGGGTATCACGTGTCAATCACGTGGGAGTCATGTGGGAGTCATGTGTCAATCATGATGGAATCACGTGGGAATCAAGTGGTGATCATGCATCAATCACGTGGGAATCACGTGTGAGTCACGTGGGAATCACATGGAAATCACGTGGTAATCATGTGGGAATCACGTTGGAATCACCTGTCAATATCGTGTGAATCATGTGGGAATCACTTGTCAATCATTTGGGAATCACCTGGGAATCACGTGTTAATCACGAGGGAATCACGTGGGAATCACCTATGAATCACGTGGGAATCACGTGGGAATGACATGTCAATCATGTGTCAATCACGATGGAATCACGTGGTAATCAAGTGGTGATCATGCGTTTATCACGTGGGAATCACGTGTCAATCACGAGGGAATCACGTGGGAATCACGTGTTAATCACGTGGGAATCACTTGGGAATCAAGTATCAATCACGTGGGAATATCGTGGGAATCACATTTAATCACGTGGAAATCACATGGGAATCTCATGTCAATCAAGTTGGAATCACGTGGGAATGACGTGTCAATCACATTGGCATCACGTGGTAATCATTTGGGAATCACGTGTCATTCACGTTGGAATCATATGGGAATCACGTGGGAATCACGTGGGAATCACGTGTCAATCACGTGGGAATCACGTGGGAATAACGTGGGAATAACGTGTCGATCCTATAGGAATCACGTAGGAATCACGTGGGAATCACGTGTCAATCACGTAGGAATCACGTGGGAATCACGTGGGAATCAGGTGTCAATCACGTGGGAATCATGTGGGAATCACGTGGGAATCACGTGACAATCATTTGGGAATCACCAGGGAATCACGTGGGAATCACGTGGGAATGACGTGTAAATCACGTGGGAATCACGTGGGAATCACGTGGGAATCACGTGTCAATCCCATAGGAATCACGTGGGAATCACGTTGGAATCACGTGTCAATCACGTAGGAATCACGTGTAAATCATGTGGTTATCACGTGTGAATCACGTGTCAATCACGTGGGAATCACGTGGGAATCATGCGCCAATCACGTGGAATCACGTGGGAGTCACGTGAGAATCACGTGGGAATCACGTGGGAATCACGTGGGGATCACGTGACAATCACGTGGGAGTCATGTGGGAATCACGTGTCAATCATGATGTAATCACGTGGGAATCAAGTGGTAATCATGCGTCAACCACGTGGGAATCACATGGGAATCACGTGTCAATCACGTGGGAATCACTTGGGAATCACGTGTCAATCACGTGGGAATCACGTGGGAATCACGTGGGAATCACGTGGGAATCACGTGTGGATCACGTGACAATCATTTGGGAATCACGTGGGAATCACGTGTCAATCACGTGGGAATCACGTTGGAATCACGTGTAAATCACGTGGGAGTCACGTGGATTTCACGTGGGAATCCCGTGGAAATCACGGGGGAATCACGTGTCAATCACGTGGGAAACACTTGTCAATCACGTGGGAATCACGTGTAAATAACGTGGGAATCACGTGTCAATCATGTGTCAATCACGTGGTAATCACGTGGGAATCACGTGGGAATCACGTGGGATCACGTGGGAATCACGTGACAATCATTTTTGAATCACGTGGTAATCACGTGTAAATCACGTGAGAATCACGTGGGAATCACAAGGAAATCACATGTCAATCACGTGGGAATCACGTGTCAATCACGATGGAATCACTTGGGAATCACGTGTCAATCACGGGGGAATCACGTGGTAATCACGTGTAAATCACGTGGGAATCACGCGGGATTCACAAGGAAATCATGTGTCAATCACAAGGAAATCACGTGTCAATCACGTGGGAAACACGTGTCAATCACCTGGGAATCACGTGGGAATCACGTGGGAATCACGTGACAATCATTTGGGAATCACGTGGGAATCAGGTGTCAATCACGTGGGAATCACGTGGGAATCACGTGTCAATCACGTGTCAATCTCGTGGTAATCACGGGGGAATCACGTGGGAATGACGTGGAAATCACGTGGGACTCACGTGGGAATCACATGGGAATGACGTATCAATCACGTGGGAATCTTGTGGGAATCACGTGGGAATCACGTGTCAATCACGTGGGAATCACGTGGGAATAACGTGTCAATCATGTGGGAATCACGTGGGAATAACGTGGGAATCACGTGTCAATCAACTAGGAATCACGTGTCAATCACGTGGGAATCACGTGGGAATCACGTGGGAATCACGTGTCAAACATCTAGGAATCACGTGTCAATCACGTGGGAATCACGTGGGAATCACGTGTCAATCACGTGGGAATCACGTGGGAATCACGTGGGAATCACGTGTGGATCACGTGACAATCATTTGGGAATCACGTGGGAATCACGTGTCAATCACGTGGGAATCACGTGGGAATCACGTGTCAATCACGTGGGAATCACATGTGAATAAGGTGGGAATCATGTGTCTATCATCTAGGAATCACGTGTCAATCACGTGGGAATCACGTGGGAATCACGTGGGAATCACGTGTCAAACATCTAGGAATCACGTGTCAATCACGTGGGAATCACGTGGGAATCACGTGGGAATCACGTGTCAAGCATCTAGGAACCACGTGTCAATCACGTGGGAATCACGTGGGAATCACGTGTCAATCACGTGGGAGTCATGTAGGAATCACGTGGGAATCACGTGTGGATCACGTGACAATCATTTGGGAATCACGTGGGAATCACGTGTCAATCACGTGGGAATCACTTGGGAATCACGTGTCAATCACGTGGGAATCACGTGGATTTCACGTGGGAATCCCGTGGAAATCACGGGGGAATCACGTGTCAATCATGAGGGAATCACGTGGGAATCACGAGTCAATCACGTGGGAAACACGTGTCAATCACTTGGGAATCACGTGTAAATCACGTGGGAATCACGTGTCAATCATGTGTCAATCACGTGGTAATCACGGGGGAATCACGTGGGAATCACGTGGGATCACGTGGGAATCATGTGACAATCATTTGTGAATCACGTGGTAATCACGTGTAAATCACGTGAGAATCACGTGGGAATCACAAGGAAATCACATGTCAATCACGTGGGAATCACATGTCAATCACGATGGAATCACTTGGGAATCACGTGTCAATCACGGGGGAATCACGTGGGAATCACGTGTCAATCACGGTGGAAACACGTGTGAATCACGTGTGAATCACGTGTCAATCATGTGGGAATCACGTGGGAATCATGTGGGAATCACGTGGGAATCACGTGTCAATCATGTGGGAATCACGTGGGAATCACGTGTCAATCACGTGGGAATCACGTGGGAATCACGTCGGAATCTCGTGCCAATCACGTGGGAATCACGTGGGAATCACGTGGGAATCACGTGGGAATCACGTGGGAATTACGTGGGAATCCCGAGTCAATCACGTGGGAATCCCGAGTCAATCACGTGGGAATCACGTGGGAATCACGTGGGAATCATGTGTCAATCATGTGGGAATCACGTGGGAATCACGTGTCAATCACGTGTCAATCACGTGGTAATCACGGGGGAATCACGTGGGAATCACGTGGAAATCACGTGGGAATCACGTGGGAATCACATGGGAATGACGTGTCAATCACGTGGGAATCATGTGGGAATCACGTGGGAATCACGTGTCAATCGCGTGGGAATCACGTGGGAAAAACGTGTCAATCACGTGGGAATCACGTGGGAATAACGTGGGAACCACGTGTCAATCATCTAGGAATCACGTGTCAATCACGTGGGAATCACGTGGGAATCACGTGGGAATCACGTGGGAATCACATGGGAATGACGTGTCAATCACGTGGGAATCACGTGGGAATCACGTGTCAATCACGTGGAAATCACGTGGGAATCACGTGGGAATCACGTGTGGATCACGTGACAATCATTTGGGAATCACGTGGGAATCACGTGTCAATCACGTGGGAATCACGTGGGAATCACGTGTCAATCACGTGGGAATCACGTGGGAATAACGTGGGAATCACGTGTCAATCATCTAGGAATCACGTGTCAATCACGTGGGAATCACGTGGGAATCACGTGGGAATCACGTGTCAATCATCTAGGAATCACGTGTCAATCACGTGGGAATCACGTGGGAATCACGTGTCAATCACGTGGGAATCACATGGGAATCACGTGGGAATCACGTGTGGATCACGTTACAATCATTTGGGAATCACGTGGGAATCACGTGTCAATCACGTTGGAATCACATGGGAATCACGTGTAATCACGTGGGAGTCACGTGGATTTCACGTGGGAATCCCGTGGAAATCACGGGGGAATCACGTGTCAATCATGAGGGAAAAACGTGCGAATCACGTGTCAATCACGTGGGAAACACGTGTCAATCACGTGGGAATCACGTGTAAATCACGTGGGAATCACGTGTCAATCATGTGTCAATCACGTGGTAATCACGGGGGAATCACGTGGGAATCACGTGGGATCACGTGGGAATCACGTGACAATCATTTGTGAATCACGTGGTAATACGTGTAAATCACGTGAGAATCACGTGGGAATCACAAGGAAATCACCTGTCAATCACGTGGGAATCACATGTCAATCACGATGGAATCACTTGGGAATCACGTGTCAATCACGGCGGAATCACGTGATAATCACGTGTAAATCACGTGGGAATCACGTGTGAATCACAAGGAAATCACGTGTCAAACACAAGGAAATCACGTGTCAATCATGCGGGAAACACGTGTCAATAACTTGGGAATCACGTGGGAATCACGTGTCAATCACGGTGGAATCACGTGTGAATCACGTGTGGATCACGTGTCAATCATGTGGGAATCACGTGGGAAACATGTGGGAATCACGTGGGAATCACGTGTCAATTATGTGAGAATCACGTGGGAATCACGTGTCAATCACATGGGAATCACGTGGGAATCACGTCGGAATCTCGTGCCAATCACGTGGGAATCACGTGGGAATCACGTGGGAATCACGTGTCAATCACGTGTCAATCACGTGGGAATCACGTGGGAATCACGTGGGAATCCCGAGTCAATCACGTGGGAATCACGTGGGAATCACGTGGGAATCACGTGTCATTCACGTGGGAATCACGTGGGAATCACGAGTCAATCAAGAGGGAGTCACGTGGGAATCACGTGGGAATCCCTTGGAAATCACGTGGGAATCACTTGTCAATCACGAGTGAATCACGTGGGAATCACGTGTCAATCACGTGGGAATCACGTGGGAATCAAGTGGAAATCATACATCAATCACGTGTCAATCACGTGGGAATTACGTGAGAATCACGTGGGAATCACGTGGGAATCACGTGTCAATCACGTGGGAATCACGTGGGAATCATGCGTCAATCACGTGGGAATCATGTGGGAGTCACGTGGGAATCACGTGGGAATCAAGTCAGAATCACGTGGGTATATCGTGTCAATCACGTGGGAGTCATGTGGGAGTCACGTGTCAATCACGATGGAATCACGTGGTAATCAAGTGGTGATCATGCGTTTATCACGTGGGAATCACGTGTCAATCACGAGGGAATCACGTGGGAATCACGTGTTAATCACGTGGGAATCACTTGGGAATCACGTATCAATCACGTGGGAATATCGTGGGAATCACATCTAATCACGTGGAAATCACATGGGAATCTCATGTCAATCAAGTTGGAATCACGTGGGAATGACGTGTCAATCACATTGGCATCACGTGGTAATCATTTGGGAATCACGTGTCATTCATGTTGGAATCATATGGGAATCACGTGGGAATCACGTGTCAATCACGTGGGAATCACGTGGGAATAACGTGGGAATAACGTGTCGATCCTATAGGAATCACGTAGGAATCACGTGGGAATCACGTGTCAATCACGTAGGAATCACGTGGGAATCACGTGGGAATCAGGTGTCAATCACGTGGGAATCATGTGGGAATCACGTGGGAATCACGTGACAATCATTTGGGAATCACCAGGGAATCACGTGGGAATCACGTGGGAATCACGTGGGAATGACGTGTAAATCACGTGGGAATCACGTGGGAATCACGTGTCAATCCCATAGGAATCACGTGGGAATCACGTGGGAATCACGTGTCAATCACGTAGGAATCACGTGTAAATCACGTGGTTATCACGTGTGAATCACGTGTCAATCACGTGGGAATCACGTGGGAATCATGCGCCAATCACGTGGAATCACGTGGGAGTCACGTGAGAATCACGTGGGAATCACGTGGGAATTACGTGGGGATCACGTGACAATCACGTGGGAGTCATGTGGGAATCACGTGTCAATCATGATGTAATCACGTGGGAATCAAGTGGTAATCATGCGTCAACCACGTGGGAATCACATGGGAATCACGTGTCAATCACGTGGGAATCACTTGGGAATCACGTGTCAATCACGTGGGAATCACGTGGGAATCACGTGGGAATCACGTGTGGATCACGTGACAATCATTTGGGAATCACGTGGGAATCACGTGTCAATCACGTGGGAATCACGTTGGAATCACGTGTAAATCACGTGGGAGTCACGTGGATTTCACGTGGGAATCCCGTGGAAATCACGGGGGAATCACGTGTCAATCACGTGGGAAACACTTGTCAATCACGTGGGAATCACATGTAAATAACGTGGGAATCACGTGTCAATCATGTGTCAATCACGTGGTAATCACGTGGGAATCACGTGGGAATCACGTGGGATCACGTGGGAATCACGTGACAATCATTTTTGAATCACGTGGTAATCACGTGTAAATCACGTGAGAATCACGTGGGAATCACAGGGAAATCACATGTCAATCACGTGGGAATCACGTGTCAATCACGATGGAATCACTTGGGAATCACGTGTCAATCACGGGGGAATCACGTGGTAATCACGTGTAAATCACGTGGGAATCACCCGGGATTCACAAGGAAATCATGTGTCAATCACAAGGAAATCACGTGTCAATCACGTGGGAAACACGTGTCAATCACCTGGGAATCACGTGGGAATCACGTGTCAATCACGGTGGAATCACGTGTGAATCTCGTGTGAATCACGTGTCAATCATGTGGGAATCACGTGGGAATCATGTGGGAATCACGTGGGAATCACGTGTCAATCATATGGGAATCACGTGGGAATCACGTGTCAATCACGTGGGAATCACATGGGAGTCACGTCGGAATCTCGTGCAAATCACGTGGGAATCAAGTGGGAATCACGTGGGAATCACGTGTCAATCACGTGGGAATCACGTGGGAATCACGTGTCAATCACGTGGGAGTCACGTGGATTTCACGTGGGAATCCCGTGGAAATCACGGGGGAATCACGTGTCAATCATGAGGGAATCACGTGGGAATCACGTGTCAATCACGTGGGAAACACGTGTCAATCACGTGGGAATCACGTGTAAATCACGTGGGAATCACGTGTCAATCATGTGTCAATCACGTGGTAATCACGGGGGAATCACGTGGGAATCACGTGGGATCACGTGGGAATCATGTGACAATCATTTGTGAATCACGTGGTAATCACGTGTAAATCACGTGAGAATCACGTGGCAATCACAAGGAAATCACATGTCAATCACGTGGGAATCACGTGTCAATCACGATGGAATCACTTGGGAATCACGTGTCAATCACGGGGGAATCACGTGGTAATCACGTGTAAATCACGTGGGAATCACGTGGGAATCACAAGGAAATCACGTGTCAAACACAAGGAAATCACGTGTCAATCACGTGGGAAACACGTGTCAATCACTTGGGAATCACGTGGGAATCACGTGTCAATCACGGTGGAATCACGTGTGAATCACGTGTGAATCACGTGTCAATCATGTGGGAATCACGTGGGAATCATGTGGGAATCACGTGGGAATCACGTGTCAATCATGTGGGAATCACGTGGGAATCACGTGTCAATCACGTGGGAATCACGTGGGAATCACGTCGGAATGTCGTGCAAATCACGTGGGAATCACGTGGGAATCACGTGGGAATCACGTGGGAATTACGTGGGAATCACGTGTCAATCACGTGGGAATCACGTGGGAATCACGTGGGAATCACGTGACAATCATTTGGGAATCACGTGGGAATCAGGTGTCAATCACGTGGGAATCACGTGGGAATCACGTGTCAATCACGTGTCAATCACGTGGGAATCACGTGGGAATCACGTGGGAATCCCGAGTCAATCACGTGGGAATCACGTGGGAATCACGTGGGATTCACTTGTCAATCACGAGTGAATCACGTGGGAATCACGTGTTAATCACGTGGGAATCACGTGGGAATCAAGTGGAAATCATACATCAATCACGTGTCAATCACGTGGGACTCACGTGGGAATCTCCTGATAATCACGTGTCAATCACGTGGGAATAACGTGGGAATCACGTTTCAATCACTTGGGAATCACGTGGGATTCACGTGGGAATCACGTGTCAATCACGTGTCAATCATGTGAGAATCAAGTGGGAAACACGTGGGAATCACTTGGAAATCACGTGTCAATCACATGGGAATCACATGGGAATCACGTGGGAATCACGTGTGGATCACGTGACAATCATTTGGGAATCATGTGGGAATCACGTGTCAATCACGTGGGAATCACGTGCGAATCACGTGTCAATCACGTGGGAGTCACGTGGATTTCACGTGGGAATCCTGTGGAAATCACGGGGGAATCACGAGTCAATCACGTGGGAAACACGTGTCAATCACGTGGGAATCACGTGTAAATCACGTGGGAATCACGTGTCAATCATGTGTCAATCACGTGGTAATCACGGGGGAATCACGTGGGAATCACGTGGGATCACGTGGGAATCACGTGACAATCATTTGTGAATCACGTGGTAATCACGTGTAAATCACGTGAGAATCACGTGGGAATCACAAGGAAATCACATGTCAATCACGTGGGAATCACGTGTCAATCACGATGGAATCACTTGGGAATCACGTGTCAATCATGGGGAATCACGTGGTAATCACGTGTAAATCACGTGGGAATCACGTGACAATCATTTGTGAATCACGTGGTAATCACGTGTAAATCACGTGAGAATCACGTGGGAATAACAAGGAAATCACGTGTCAATCACAAGGAAATCACGTGTCAATCACGTGGGAAACACGTGTCAATCACCTGGGAATCACGTGGGAATCACGTGTCAACACGGTGGAATCACGTGTGAATCACGTGTGAATCACGTGTCAATCATGTGGGAATCACGTGGGAATCATGTGGGAATCACGTGGGAATCACGTGTCAATCATGTGGGAATCAGTTGGGAATCACGTGTCAATCACGTGGGAATCACGTGGGAATCACGTCGGAATCTCGTGCCAATCACGTGGAAATCAAGTGGGAATCACGTGGGAATCACGTGGGAATTACGTGGGAATCACGTGTCAATCACGTGGGAATCACGTAGGAATCACGTGGGAATCACGTGACAATCATTTGGGAATCACGTGGGAATCAGGTGTCAATCACGTGGGAATCACGTGGGAATCACGTGGGAATCACGTGTCAATCACGTGTCAATCTCGTGGTAATCACGGGGGAATCACGTGGGAATCACATGGAAATCACGTGGGAATCACGTGGGAATCACATGGGAATGACGTATCAATCACGTGGGAATCTTGTGGGAATCACGTGGGAATCACGTGTCAATCAGGTGGGAATCACGTGGGAATCACGTTTCAATCACGTGGGAATCATGTGTCAATCACTTGGGAATCACGTGGGAATCACGTGGGAAGCACGTGGGAATCACGTGTCACTCACTTGGGAATCACATGGGAATCACGTGATAATCACGTGGGACTCACGGGGGAATTACGTGTCAATCACCTGGGAATCACGTGGGAATCACGTCAGAATCACGTGTCAATCACGTGGGAATCACGGGGGAATCACGTGTCAATCACCTGGGAATCACGTGGGAATCACGTCAGAATCACGTGTCAATCACGTGGGAATCACATGGGAATCACGTGTCAATCAGGTGAGAATCTCGTGGGAGTCAGGTGGGAAACACTTGTCAGTCACGTGGGAATCACGTGGCAATCACAATGGAATAACGAGAGAATCACGTGGCAATCACGTGGGATTCACGAGAGAATCACGTGGGAATCACGTGGGAATCACGTTTCAATCACGAGTGATTCACGTGGGAATCACGTGGCAATCACATGGGAATAACGAGAGAATCACGTGGCAATCACGTGGGATTCACGAGAGAATCACGTGGGAATCACGTGGGAATCACGTGTCAATCACGAGTGATTCACGTGGGAATCAAGTGTCAATCATGTGAGAATCTCGTGGGAGTCAGGTGGGAATCACTTGTCAATCACGTGGGATTCACGTGGGAATCACATGGGAATCACGAGAGAATCACATGGCAATCACGTGGGAATCACGAGAGAATCACGTGGCAGTCACGTGGGAATCACGTGGGAATCATATGGGAATCACGAGAGAATCACATGGGAATCACGTGGGAATCACATGTCAATCACGTGGGAATCATGTGGGAATCACTGGGAATCACGTGGGAATCACGTGGAAATCAGGTGTCAATCACGTGGGAATCATGTGTGAATCACGTGTCAATCACATGTCAATCACGTGGGAATCACGTGTCAATCACGTGGGAATCACGTGGGAATCATGTGGGAATCACGTGTCAATCACGTGGAAATCACGTGTCAATCACGTGGGAATCACGTGTCAATCACCTGGGAATCACGTGGGAATCACGTGTCAATCACGGTGGAATCACGTGTGAATCTCGTGTGAATCACGTGTCAATCACGGTGGAAACACGTGTGAATCACGTGTGAATCACGTGTCAATCATGTGGGAATCACGTGGGAATCATGTGGGAATCACGTGGGAATAACGTGTCAATCATGTGGGAATCACGTGGGAATAACGTGGGAATCACGTGTCAATCATCTAGGAATCACGTGTCAATCACGTGGGAATCACGTGGGAATCACGTGGGAATCACGTGTCAAACATCTAGGAATCACGTGTCAATCACGTGGGAATCACGTGGGAATCACGTGTCAATCATGTGGGAATCACGTGGGAATCACGTGGGAATCACGTGTGGATCACGTGACAATCATTTGGGAATCACGTGGGAATCACGTGTCAATCATGTGGGAATCACGTGGGAATCACGTGGGAATCACGTGTGGATCACGTGACAATCATTTGGGAATCACGTGGGAATCATGTGTCAATCACTTGGGAATCACGTGGGAATCACGTGGGAAGCACGTGGGAATCACGTGTCACTCACTTGGGAATCACATGGGAATCACGTGATAATCACGTGGGACTCACGGGGGAATTACGTGTCAATCACCTGGGAATCACGTGGGAATCACGTCAGAATCACGTGTCAATCACGTGGGAATCACGGGGGAATCACGTGTCAATCACCTGGGAATCACGTGGGAATCACGTCAGAATCACGTGTCAATCACGTGGGAATCACATGGGAATCACGTGTCAATCAGGTGAGAATCTCGTGGGAGTCAGGTGGGAAACACTTGTCAGTCACGTGGGAATCACGTGGCAATCACAATGGAATAACGAGAGAATCACGTGGCAATCACGTGGGATTCACGAGAGAATCACGTGGGAATCACGTGGGAATCACGTTTCAATCACGAGTGATTCACGTAGGAATCACGTGGCAATCACATGGGAATAACGAGAGAATCACGTGGCAATCACGTGGGATTCACGAGAGAATCACGTGGGAATCACGTGGGAATCACGTGTCAATCACGAGTGATTCACGTGGGAATCAAGTGTCAATCATGTGAGAATCTCGTGGGAGTCAGGTGGGAATCACTTGTCAATCACGTGGGATTCACGTGGGAATCACATGGGAATCACGAGAGAATCACATGGCAATCACGTGGGAATCACGAGAGAATCACGTGGCAGTCACGTGGGAATCACGTGGGAATCATATGGGAATCACGAGAGAATCACATGGGAATCACGTGGGAATCACATGTCAATCACGTGGGAATCATGTGGGAATCACTGGGAATCACGTGGGAATCACGTGGAAATCAGGTGTCAATCACGTGGGAATCATGTGTGAATCACGTGTCAATCACATGTCAATCACGTGGGAATCACGTGTCAATCACGTGGGAATCACGTGGGAATCATGTGGGAATCACGTGTCAATCACGTGGAAATCACGTGTCAATCACGTGGGAATCACGTGTCAATCACCTGGGAATCACGTGGGAATCACGTGTCAATCACGGTGGAATCACGTGTGAATCTCGTGTGAATCACGTGTCAATCACGGTGGAAACACGTGTGAATCACGTGTGAATCACGTGTCAATCATGTGGGAATCACGTGGGAATCATGTGGGAATCACGTGGGAATAACGTGTCAATCATGTGGGAATCACGTGGGAATAACGTGGGAATCACGTGTCAATCATCTAGGAATCACGTGTCAATCACGTGGGAATCACGTGGGAATCACGTGGGAATCACGTGTCAAACATCTAGGAATCACGTGTCAATCACGTGGGAATCACGTGGGAATCACGTGTCAATCATGTGGGAATCACGTGGGAATCACGTGGGAATCACGTGTGGATCACGTGACAATCATTTGGGAATCACGTGGGAATCACGTGTCAATCACGTGGGAATCACGTGGGAATCACGTGTCAATCACGTGGGAATCACGTGGGAATCACGTGGGAATCACGTGTGGATCACGTGACAATCATTTGGGAATCACGTGGGAATCACGTGTCAATCACGTGGGAATCACGTGGGAATCACGTGTCAATCACGTGGGAATCACATGTGAATAAGGTGGGAATCACGTGTCAATCATCTAGGAATCACGTGTCAATCACGTGGGAATCACGTGGGAATCACGTGGGAATCACGTGTCAAACATCTAGGAATCACGTGTCAATCACGTGGGAATCACGTGGGAATCACGTGGGAATCACGTGTCAATCATCTAGGAACCACGTGTCAATCACGTGGGAATCACGTGGGAATCACGTGTCAATCACGTGGGAGTCATGTAGGAATCACGTGGGAATCACGTGTGGATCACGTGACAATCATTTGGGAATCACGTGGGAATCACGTGTCAATCACGTGGGAATCACTTGGGAATCATGTGTCAATCACGTGGGAATCACGTGGATTTCACGTGGGAATCCCGTGGAAATCACGGGGGAATCACGTGTCAATCATGAGGGAATCACGTGTCAATCACGTGGGAAACACGTGTCAATCACATGGGAATCACGTGTAAATCACGTGGGAATCACGTGTCAATCATGTGTCAATCACGTGGTAATCACGGGGGAATCACGTGGGAATCACGTGGGATCACGTGGGAATCATGTGACAATCATTTGTGAATCACGTGGTAATCACGTGTAAATCACGTGAGAATCACGTGGGAATCACAAGGAAATCACATGTCAATCACGTGGGAATCACATGTCAATCACGATGGAATCACTTGGGAATCACGTGTCAATCACGGGGGAATCACGTGGGAATCACGTGTCAATCACGGTGGAAACACGTGTGAATCACGTGTGAATCACGTGTCAATCATGTGGGAATCACGTGGGAATCATGTGGGAATCACGTGGGAATCACGTGTCAATCATGTGGGAATCACGCGGGAATCACGTGTCAATCACGTGGGAATCACGTGGGAATCACGTCGGAATCTCGTGCCAATCACGTGGGAATCACGTAGGAATCACGTGGGAATCACGTGGGAATCACGTGGGAATTACGTGGGAATCCCGAGTCAATCACGTGGGAATCCCGAGTCAATTACGTGGGAATCACGTGGGAATCACGTGGGAATCACGTGTCAATCATGTGGGAATCACGTGGGAATCACGTGTCAATCACGTGTCAATCACGTGGTAATCACGGGGGAATCACGTGGGAATCACGTGGAAATCACGTGGGAATCACGTGGGAATCACATGGGAATGACGTGTCAATCACGTGGGAATCATGTGGGAATCACGTGTCAATCACGTGGGAATCACGTGGGAAAAACGTGTCAATCACGTGGGAATCACGTGGGAATAACGTTTGAATCACGTGTCAATCATCTAGGAATCACGTGTCAATCACTTGGCAATCACGTGGGAATCACGTGGGAATCACGTGGGAATCACATGGGAATGACGTGTCAATCACGTGGGAATCACGTGGGAATCACGTGTCAATCACGTGGGCATCACGTGGGAATCACGTGGGAAACACGTGTCAATCACTTGGGAATCACGTGGGAATCACGTGTCAATCACGGTGGAATCACGTGTGAATCACGTGTGAATCACGTGTCAATCATGTGGGAATCACGTGGGAATCATGTGGGAATCACGTGGGAATCACGTGTCAATCATGTGGGAATCACGTGGGAATCACGTGTCAATCACGTGGGAATCACGTGGGAATCACGTCGGAATCTCGTGCCAATCACGTGGGAATCACGTGGGAATCACGTGGGAATCACGTGGGAATCACGTGGGAATTACGTGGGAATCCCGAGTCAATCACGTGGGAATCCCGAGTCAATCACGTGGGAATCACGTGGGAATCACGTGGGAATCACGTGTCAATCATGTGGGAATCACGTGGGAATCACGTGTCAATCACGTGTCAATCACGTGGTAATCACGGGGGAATCACGTGGGAATCACGTGGAAATCACGTGGGAATCACGTGGGAATCACATGGGAGTGACGTGTCAATCCCGTGGGAATCACGTGGGAATCATGTGGGAATCACGTGGGAATAACGTGTCAATCATGTGGGAATCACGTGGGAATAACGTGGGAATCACGTGTCAATCATCTAGGAATCACGTGTCAATCACGTGGGAATCACGTGGGAATCACGTGGGAATCACGTGTCAAACATCTAGGAATCACGTGTCAATCACGTGGGAATCACGTGGGAATCAGGTGTCAATCACGTGGGAATCACGTGGGAATCACGTGGGAATCACGTGTGGATCACGTGACAATCATTTGGGAATCACGTGGGAATCACGTGTCAATCACGTGGGAATCACGTGGGAATCACGTGTCAATCACGTGGGAATCACATGTGAATAAGGTGGGAATCACGTGTCAATCATCTAGGAATCACGTGTCAATCACGTGGGAATCACGTGGGAATCACGTGGGAATCACGTGTCAAACATCTAGGAATCACGTGTCAATCACGTGGGAATCACGTGGGAATCACGTGGGAATCACGTGTCAATCATCTAGGAACCACGTGTCAATCACGTGGGAATCACGGGGGAATCACGTGTCAATCACGTGGGAGTCATGTAGGAATCACGTGGGAATCACGTGTGGATCACGTGACAATCATTTGGGAATCACGTGGGAATCACGTTTCAATCACGTGGGAATCACTTGGGAATCACGTGTCAATCACGTGGGAATCACGTGGATTTCACGTGGGAATCTCGTGGAAATCACGGGGGAATCACGTGTCAATCATGAGGGAATCACGTGTCAATCACGTGGGAAACACGTGTCAATCACATGGGAATCACGTGTAAATCACGTGGGAATCACGTGTCAATCATGTGTCAATCACGTGGTAATCACGGGGGAATCACGTGGGAATCACGTGGGATCACGTGGGAATCATGTGACAATCATTTGTGAATCACGTGGTAATCACGTGTAAATCACGTGAGAATCACGTGGGAATCACAAGGAAATCACATGTCAATCACGTGGGAATCACATGTCAATCACGATGGAATCACTTGGGAATCACGTGTCAATCACGGGGGAATCACGTGGGAATCACGTGTCAATCACGGTGGAAACACGTGTGAATCACGTGTCAATCATGTGGGAATCACGTGGGAATCATGTGGGAATCACGTGGGAATCACGTGTCAATCATGTGGGAATCACGTGGGAATCACGTGTCATTCACGTGGGAATCACGTGGGAATCACGTCGGAATCTCGTGCCAATCACGTGGGAATCACGTGGGAATCACGTGGGAATCACGTGGGAATTACGTGGGAATCCCGAGTCAATCACGTGGGAATCCGGATTCAATCACGTGGGAATCACGTGGGAATCACGTGGGAATCACGTGTCAATCATGTGGGAATCACGTGGGAATCACGTGTCAATCACGTGTCAATCACGTGGTAATCACGGGGGAATCACGAGGGAATCACGTGGAAATCACGTGGGAATCACGTGGGAATCACATGGGAATGACGTGTCAATCACGTGGGAATCATGTGGGAATCACGTGGGAATCACGTGTCAATCACGTGGGAATCACGTGGGAAAAACGTGTAAATCACGTGGGAATCACGTGGGAACCACGTGTCAATCATCTAGGAATCACGTGTCAATCACGTGAGAATCACGTGGGAATCACGTGGGAATCACGTGGGAATCACATGGGAATGACGTGTCAATCACGTGGGAATCACGTGTCAATCACGTGGGAATCACGTGTGGATCACGTGACAATCATTTGGGAATCACGTGGGAATCACGTGTCAATCACGTTGGAATCACGTGGGAATCACGTGTCAATCACGTGTGAATCACGTGGGAATAACGTGGGAATCACGTGTCAATCATCTAGGAATCACGTGTCAATCACGTGGGAATCACCTGGGAATCACGTGGGAATCACGTGTCAATCATCTAGGAATCACGTGTCAATCACGTGGGAATCACGTGGGAATCACGTGTCAATCACGTGGGAATCACATGGGAATCACGTGGGAATCACGTGTGGATCACGTTACAATCATTTGGGAATCACGTGGGAATAACATGTCAATCACGTGGGAATCACATGGGAATCACGTGTAATCACGTGGGAGTCACGTGGATTTCACGTAGGAATCCCGTGGAAATCACGGGGGAATCACGTGTCAATCATGAGGGAAAAACGTGGGAATCACGTGGGAATCACGTGTCAATCACGTGTCAATCTCGTGGTAATCACGGGGGAATCACGTGGGAATCACGTGGAAATCACGTGGGAATCACGTGGGAATCACATGGGAATGACGTATCAATCACGTGGGAATCTTGTGGGAATCACGTGGGAATCACGTGTCAATCACGTGGGAATCACGTGGGAATAAAGTGTCAATCATGTGGGAATCACGTGGGAATAACGTTTGAATCACGTGTCAATCATCTAGGAATCACGTGTCAATCACGTGGGAATCACGTGGGAATCACGTGGGAATCACGTGTCAAACATCTAGGAATCACGTGTCAATCACGTGGGAATCACGTGGGAATCACGTGTCAATCACGGTGGAATCACGTGTGAATCACGTGTGAATCACGTGTCAATCATGTGGGAATCACGTGGGAATCATGTGGGAATCACGTGGGAATCACGTGTCAATCATGTGGGAATCACGTGGGAATCACGTGTCAATCACGTGGGAATCACGTGGGAATCACGTCGGAATGTCGTGCAAATCACGTGGGAATCACGTGGGAATCACGTGGGAATCACGTGGGAATTACGTGGGAATCACGTGTCAATCACGTGGGAATCACGTGGGAATCACGTGGGAATCACGTGACAATCATTTGGGAATCACGTGGGAATCAGGTGTCAATCACGTGGGAATCACGTGGGAATCACGTGTCAATCACGTGTCAATCACGTGGGAATCACGTGGGAATCACGTGGGAATCCCGAGTCAATCACGTGGGAATCACGTGGGAATCACGTGGGATTCACTTGTCAATCACGAGTGAATCACGTGGGAATCACGTGTTAATCACGTGGGAATCACGTGGGAATCAAGTGGAAATCATACATCAATCACGTGTCAATCACGTGGGACTCACGTGGGAATCTCCTGATAATCACGTGTCAATCACGTGGGAATAACGTGGGAATCACGTTTCAATCACTTGGGAATCACGTGGGATTCACGTGGGAATCACGTGTCAATCACGTGTCAATCATGTGAGAATCAAGTGGGAAACACGTGGGAATCACTTGGAAATCACGTGTCAATCACATGGGAATCACATGGGAATCACGTGGGAATCACGTGTGGATCACGTGACAATCATTTGGGAATCATGTGGGAATCACGTGTCAATCACGTGGGAATCACGTGCGAATCACGTGTCAATCACGTGGGAGTCACGTGGATTTCACGTGGGAATCCTGTGGAAATCACGGGGGAATCACGAGTCAATCACGTGGGAAACACGTGTCAATCACGTGGGAATCACGTGTAAATCACGTGGGAATCACGTGTCAATCATGTGTCAATCACGTGGTAATCACGGGGGAATCACGTGGGAATCACGTGGGATCACGTGGGAATCACGTGACAATCATTTGTGAATCACGTGGTAATCACGTGTAAATCACGTGAGAATCACGTGGGAATCACAAGGAAATCACATGTCAATCACGTGGGAATCACGTGTCAATCACGATGGAATCACTTGGGAATCACGTGTCAATCATGGGGAATCACGTGGTAATCACGTGTAAATCACGTGGGAATCACGTGACAATCATTTGTGAATCACGTGGTAATCACGTGTAAATCACGTGAGAATCACGTGGGAATAACAAGGAAATCACGTGTCAATCACAAGGAAATCACGTGTCAATCACGTGGGAAACACGTGTCAATCACCTGGGAATCACGTGGGAATCACGTGTCAACACGGTGGAATCACGTGTGAATCACGTGTGAATCACGTGTCAATCATGTGGGAATCACGTGGGAATCATGTGGGAATCACGTGGGAATCACGTGTCAATCATGTGGGAATCAGTTGGGAATCACGTGTCAATCACGTGGGAATCACGTGGGAATCACGTCGGAATCTCGTGCCAATCACGTGGAAATCAAGTGGGAATCACGTGGGAATCACGTGGGAATTACGTGGGAATCACGTGTCAATCACGTGGGAATCACGTAGGAATCACGTGGGAATCACGTGACAATCATTTGGGAATCACGTGGGAATCAGGTGTCAATCACGTGGGAATCACGTGGGAATCACGTGGGAATCACGTGTCAATCACGTGTCAATCTCGTGGTAATCACGGGGGAATCACGTGGGAATCACATGGAAATCACGTGGGAATCACGTGGGAATCACATGGGAATGACGTATCAATCACGTGGGAATCTTGTGGGAATCACGTGGGAATCACGTGTCAATCAGGTGGGAATCACGTGGGAATCACGTTTCAATCACGTGGGAATCATGTGTCAATCACTTGGGAATCACGTGGGAATCACGTGGGAAGCACGTGGGAATCACGTGTCACTCACTTGGGAATCACATGGGAATCACGTGATAATCACGTGGGACTCACGGGGGAATCACGTGTCAATCACCTGGGAATCACGTGGGAATCACGTCAGAATCACGTGTCAATCACGTGGGAATCACGGGGGAATCACGTGTCAATCACCTGGGAATCACGTGGGAATCACGTCAGAATCACGTGTCAATCACGTGGGAATCACATGGGAATCACGTGTCAATCAGGTGAGAATCTCGTGGGAGTCAGGTGGGAAACACTTGTCAGTCACGTGGGAATCACGTGGCAATCACAATGGAATAACGAGAGAATCACGTGGCAATCACGTGGGATTCACGAGAGAATCACGTGGGAATCACGTGGGAATCACGTTTCAATCACGAGTGATTCACGTGGGAATCACGTGGCAATCACATGGGAATAACGAGAGAATCACGTGGCAATCACGTGGGATTCACGAGAGAATCACGTGGGAATCACGTGGGAATCACGTGTCAATCACGAGTGATTCACGTGGGAATCAAGTGTCAATCATGTGAGAATCTCGTGGGAGTCAGGTGGGAATCACTTGTCAATCACGTGGGATTCACGTGGGAATCACATGGGAATCACGAGAGAATCACATGGCAATCACGTGGGAATCACGAGAGAATCACGTGGCAGTCACGTGGGAATCACGTGGGAATCATATGGGAATCACGAGAGAATCACATGGGAATCACGTGGGAATCACATGTCAATCACGTGGGAATCATGTGGGAATCACTGGGAATCACGTGGGAATCACGTGGAAATCAGGTGTCAATCACGTGGGAATCATGTGTGAATCACGTGTCAATCACATGTCAATCACGTGGGAATCACGTGTCAATCACGTGGGAATCACGTGGGAATCATGTGGGAATCACGTGTCAATCACGTGGAAATCACGTGTCAATCACGTGGGAATCACGTGTCAATCACCTGGGAATCACGTGGGAATCACGTGTCAATCACGGTGGAATCACGTGTGAATCTCGTGTGAATCACGTGTCAATCACGGTGGAAACACGTGTGAATGACGTGTGAATCACGTGTCAATCATGTGGGAATCACGTGGGAATCATGTGGGAATCACGTGGGAATAACGTGTCAATCATGTGGGAATCACGTGGGAATAACGTGGGAATCACGTGTCAATCATCTAAGAATCACGTGTCAATCACGTGGGAATCACGTGGGAATCACGTGGGAATCACGTGTCAAACATCTAGGAATCACGTGTCAATCACGTGGGAATCACGTGGGAATCACGTGTCAATCATGTGGGAATCACGTGGGAATCACGTGGGAATCACGTGTGGATCACGTGACAATCATTTGGGAATCACGTGGGAATCACGTGTCAATCACGTGGGAATCACGTGGGAATCACGTGTCAATCACGTGGGAATCACGTGGGAATCACGTGGGAATCACGTGTGGATCACGTGACAATCATTTGGGAATCACGTGGGAATCACGTGTCAATCACGTGGGAATCACGTGGGAATCACGTGTCAATCACGTGGGAATCACATGTGAATAAGGTGGGAATCACGTGTCAATCATCTAGGAATCACGTGTCAATCACGTGGGAATCACGTGGGAATCACGTGGGAATCACGTGTCAAACATCTAGGAATCACGTGTCAATCACGTGGGAATCACGTGGGAATCACGTGGGAATCACGTGTCAATCATCTAGGAACCACGTGTCAATCACGTGGGAATCACGTGGGAATCACGTATCAATCACGTGGGAGTCATGTAGGAATCACGTGGGAATCACGTGTGGATCACGTGACAATCATTTGGGAATCACGTGGGAATCACGTGTCAATCACGTGGGAATCACTTGGGAATCATGTGTCAATCACGTGGGAATCACGTGGATTTCACGTGGGAATCCCGTGGAAATCACGGGGGAATCACGTGTCAATCATGAGGGAATCACGTGTCAATCACGTGGGAAACACGTGTCAATCACATGGGAATCACGTGTAAATCACGTGGGAATCACGTGTCAATCATGTGTCAATCACGTGGTAATCACGGGGGAATCACGTGGGAATCACGTGGGATCACGTGGGAATCATGTGACAATCATTTGTGAATCACGTGGTAATCACGTGTAAATCACGTGAGAATCACGTGGGAATCACAAGGAAATCACATGTCAATCACGTGGGAATCACATGTCAATCACGATGGAATCACTTGGGAATCACGTGTCAATCACGGGGGAATCACGTGGGAATCACGTGTCAATCACGGTGGAAACACGTGTGAATCACGTGTGAATCACGTGTCAATCATGTGGGAATCACGTGGGAATCATGTGGGAATCACGTGGGAATCACGTGTCAATCATGTGGGAATCACGCGGGAATCACGTGTCAATCACGTGGGAATCACGTGGGAATCACGTCGGAATCTCGTGCCAATCACGTGGGAATCACGTAGGAATCACGTGGGAATCACGTGGGAATCACGTGGGAATTACGTGGGAATCCCGAGTCAATCACGTGGGAATCCCGAGTCAATTACGTGGGAATCACGTGGGAATCACGTGGGAATCACGTGTCAATCATGTGGGAATCACGTGGGAATCACGTGTCAATCACGTGTCAATCACGTGGTAATCACGGGGGAATCACGTGGGAATCACGTGGAAATCACGTGGGAATCACGTGGGAATCACATGGGAATGACGTGTCAATCACGTGGGAATCATGTGGGAATCACGTGTCAATCACGTGGGAATCACGTGGGAAAAACGTGTCAATCACGTGGGAATCACGTGGGAATAACGTTTGAATCACGTGTCAATCATCTAGGAATCACGTGTCAATCACTTGGGAATCACGTGGGAATCACGTGGGAATCACGTGGGAATCACATGGGAATGACGTGTCAATCACGTGGGAATCACGTGGGAATCACGTGTCAATCACGTGGGCATCACGTGGGAATCACGTGGGAAACACGTGTCAATCACTTGGGAATCACGTGGGAATCACGTGTCAATCACGGTGGAATCACGTGTGAATCACGTGTGAATCACGTGTCAATCATGTGGGAATCACGTGGGAATCATGTGGGAATCACGTGGGAATCACGTGTCAATCATGTGGGAATCACGTGGGAATCACGTGTCAATCACGTGGGAATCACGTGGGAATCACGTCGGAATCTCGTGCCAATCACGTGGGAATCACGTGGGAATCACGTGGGAATCACGTGGGAATCACGTGGGAATTACGTGGGAATCCCGAGTCAATCACGTGGGAATCCCGAGTCAATCACGTGGGAATCACGTGGGAATCACGTGGGAATCACGTGTCAATCATGTGGGAATCACGTGGGAATCACGTGTCAATCACGTGTCAATCACGTGGTAATCACGGGGGAATCACGTGGGAATCACGTGGAAATCACGTGGGAATCACGTGGGAATCACATGGGAGTGACGTGTCAATCCCGTGGGAATCACGTGGGAATCATGTGGGAATCACGTGGGAATAACGTGTCAATCATGTGGGAATCACGTGGGAATAACGTGGGAATCACGTGTCAATCATCTAGGAATCACGTGTCAATCACGTGGGAATCACGTGGGAATCACGTGGGAATCACGTGTCAAACATCTAGGAATCACGTGTCAATCACGTGGGAATCACGTGGGAATCAGGTGTCAATCACGTGGGAATCACGTGGGAATCACGTGGGAATCACGTGTGGATCACGTGACAATCATTTGGGAATCACGTGGGAATCACGTGTCAATCACGTGGGAATCACGTGGGAATCACGTGTCAATCACGTGGGAATCACATGTGAATAAGGTGGGAATCACGTGTCAATCATCTAGGAATCACGTGTCAATCACGTGGGAATCACGTGGGAATCACGTGGGAATCACGTGTCAAACATCTAGGAATCACGTGTCAATCACGTGGGAATCACGTGGGAATCACGTGGGAATCACGTGTCAATCATCTAGGAACCACGTGTCAATCACGTGGGAATCACGGGGGAATCACGTGTCAATCACGTGGGAGTCATGTAGGAATCTCGTGGGAATCACGTGTGGATCACGTGACAATCATTTGGGAATCACGTGGGAATCACGTTTCAATCACGTGGGAATCACTTGGGAATCACGTGTCAATCACGTGGGAATCACGTGGATTTCACGTGGGAATCTCGTGGAAATCACGGGGGAATCACGTGTCAATCATGAGGGAATCACGTGTCAATCACGTGGGAAACACGTGTCAATCACATGGGAATCACGTGTAAATCACGTGGGAATCACGTGTCAATCATGTGTCAATCACGTGGTAATCACGGGGGAATCACGTGGGAATCACGTGGGATCACGTGGGAATCATGTGACAATCATTTGTGAATCACGTGGTAATCACGTGTAAATCACGTGAGAATCACGTGGGAATCACAAGGAAATCACATGTCAATCACGTGGGAATCACATGTCAATCACGATGGAATCACTTGGGAATCACGTGTCAATCACGGGGGAATCACGTGGGAATCACGTGTCAATCACG
Source organism: Muntiacus reevesi (assembly GCF_963930625.1). Taxonomy (NCBI): domain Eukaryota; kingdom Metazoa; phylum Chordata; class Mammalia; order Artiodactyla; family Cervidae; genus Muntiacus; species Muntiacus reevesi. The sequence continues at coordinate 232,197 of NW_027077798.1, forward strand.
GTGGAAACACGTGTGAATCACGTGTCAATCATGTGGGAATCACGTGGGAATCATGTGGGAATCACGTGGGAATCACGTGTCAATCATGTGGGAATCACGTGGGAATCACGTGTCATTCACGTGGGAATCACGTGGGAATCACGTCGGAATCTCGTGCCAATCACGTGGGAATCACGTGGGAATCACGTGGGAATCACGTGGGAATTACGTGGGAATCCCGAGTCAATCACGTGGGAATCCGGATTCAATCACGTGGGAATCACGTGGGAATCACGTGGGAATCACGTGTCAATCATGTGGGAATCACGTGGGAATCACGTGTCAATCACGTGTCAATCACGTGGTAATCACGGGGGAATCACGAGGGAATCACGTGGAAATCACGTGGGAATCACGTGGGAATCACATGGGAATGACGTGTCAATCACGTGGGAATCATGTGGGAATCACGTGGGAATCACATGTCAATCACGTGGGAATCACGTGGGAAAAACGTGTAAATCACGTGGGAATCACGTGGGAACCACGTGTCAATCATCTAGGAATCACGTGTCAATCACGTGAGAATCACGTGGGAATCACGTGGGAATCACGTGGGAATCACATGGGAATGACGTGTCAATCACGTGGGAATCACGTGTCAATCACGTGGGAATCACGTGTGGATCACGTGACAATCATTTGGGAATCACGTGGGAATCACGTGTCAATCACGTTGGAATCACGTGGGAATCACGTGTCAATCACGTGTGAATCACGTGGGAATAACGTGGGAATCACGTGTCAATCATCTAGGAATCACGTGTCAATCACGTGGGAATCACCTGGGAATCACGTGGGAATCACGTGTCAATCATCTAGGAATCACGTGTCAATCACGTGGGAATCACGTGGGAATCACGTGTCAATCACGTGGGAATCACATGGGAATCACGTGGGAATCACGTGTGGATCACGTTACAATCATTTGGGAATCACGTGGGAATAACATGTCAATCACGTGGGAATCACATGGGAATCACGTGTAATCACGTGGGAGTCACGTGGATTTCACGTAGGAATCCCGTGGAAATCACGGGGGAATCACGTGTCAATCATGAGGGAAAAACGTGGGAATCACGTGGGAATCACGTGTCAATCACGTGTCAATCTCGTGGTAATCACGGGGGAATCACGTGGGAATCACGTGGAAATCACGTGGGAATCACGTGGGAATCACATGGGAATGACGTATCAATCACGTGGGAATCTTGTGGGAATCACGTGGGAATCACGTGTCAATCACGTGGGAATCACGTGGGAATAAAGTGTCAATCATGTGGGAATCACGTGGGAATAACGTTTGAATCACGTGTCAATCATCTAGGAATCACGTGTCAATCACGTGGGAATCACGTGGGAATCACGTGGGAATCACGTGTCAAACATCTAGGAATCACGTGTCAATCACGTGGGAATCACGTGGGAATCACGTGTCAATCACGTGGGAATCACGTGGGAATCACGTGGGAATCACGTGTGGATCACGTGACAATCATTTGGGAATCACGTGGGAATCACGTGTCAATCACGTGGGAATCACGTGGGAATCACGTGTCAATCACGTGGGAATCACATGTGAATAAGGTGGGAATCACGTGTCAATCATCTGGGAATCACATGTCAATCACGTGGGAATCACGTGGGAATCACGTGGGAATCACGTGTCAAACATCTAGGAATCACGTGTCAATCACGTGGGAATCACGTGGGAATCACGTGGGAATCACGTGTCAATCATCTAGGAACCACGTGTCAATCACGTGGGAATCACGTGGGAATCACGTGTCAATCACGTGGGAGTCATGTAGGAATCACGTGGGAATCACGTGTGGATCACGTGACAATCATTTGGGAATCACGTGGGAATCACGTGTCAATCACGTGGGAATCACTTGGGAATCACGTGTCAATCACGTGGGAATCACGTGGATTTCACGTGGGAATCCCGTGGAAATCACGGGGGAATCACGTGTCAATCACGTGGGAATCACGTGGCAATCACGTGGGAATGACATGTCAATCCCGTGGGAATCACGTGGGAATAAGGTGGGAATCACGTGTCACTCACGTGGGAATCACATGGGAATCACGTGGGATTCTCGTGGGAATCACGTGTAAATCACGTGTCAATCATGTGAGAATCAAGTGGGAATCACGTGGAAATCACGTGTCAATTACGTGGGAATCACGTGTCAATCACGTTGGAATCACGTGGGAATCATATGAGAATCACGAGTCAATCACGTGGGAATCAAGTGGGAATCACGTGTCAATCACGTGGGAATCACTTGGGAATCACGTGTCAATCACGTGGGAATCACGTGGATTTCACGTGGGAATCCCGTGGAAATCACGGGGGAATCACGTGTCAATCATGAGGGAATCACGTGTCAATCACGTGGGAAACACGTGTCAATCACATGGGAATCACGTGTAAATCACGTGGGAATCACGTGTCAATCATGTGTCAATCACGTGGTAATCACGGGGGAATCACGTGGGAATCACGTGGGATCACGTGGGAATCATGTGACAATCATTTGTGAATCACGTGGTAATCACGTGTAAATCACGTGAGAATCACGTGGGAATCACAAGGAAATCACATGTCAATCACGTGGGAATCACATGTCAATCACGATGGAATCACTTGGGAATCACGTGTCAATCACGGGGGAATCACGTGGTAATCACGTGGAAATCACGTGGGAATCACGTGGGAATCACAAGGAAATCACGTGTCAATCACAAGGAAATCACGTGTCAATCACGCGGGAAACACGTGTCAATCACTTGGGAATCACGCTGGAATCACCTGTCAATATCGTGGGAATCATGTGGGAATCGAGTGTCAATCAGGATGGAATTACGTGTGAATCACGTGTCAATCACGTGGGAATCACGTGGGAATCACGTGGGATTCACGTGGGAATCACGTGTCAATCACATGTCAACCATGTGAAAATCAAGTGGGAATCACGTGGAAATCACGTGTCAATCACGTGGGAATCACATGGGCATCATGTGTCAATCACGTTGGAATCACGTGGTAATCATATGGGAATCACGTGTCAATCACGTGGGAATCACGTGGGAATCACATGTCAATTACGTGGGAAAAACGTTAGAGTCACGGGGGAATCACGTGGGAGTAACGTGTCAATCACGTGGGAATCACGTGGGAATCACGTGTCAATCCCGTATGAATCACGTGTGAATCAGGTGGGAATCACGTGGGAATCATGCGTCAATCACGTGGGAATCACATGGGAGTCACGTGGGAATAACGTGGGAATCACGTGGTAATCACGTAGGAATCACGTGGGAATAACGTGTCAATCATGTGGGAATCATGTGGGAATCACGTGTCAATCACGAGGGAATCACGTAGTAATCACGTGTCAATCACGTGGGCATCACATGGGTATCACACGGGAATCATTTGGGAATCACGTGTCAATCATGTTGAAATCACGTGGGAATCACTTTTGAATCACGTGGGAATCACGTGTCAATCACGTGGGAAACTCGTTTCAATCCCGTGGGAATCAGGTGGGAATCAGGTGGGAATCACGTGGGAATCACGTGGGAATCACGTGTCAATCATGTGGGAATCACTTGGGTATCACGTGGGAATCGTGTGTCAATCACGTGGGAATCACGTGGGAATCTCGTGGGAATCACGTGTCAATCACGATGGAATCACGTGGGAATCAAGTGGTAATCATGCGTCAATCACGTGGGAATCACGTGGGAGTCACGTGGGAATCACATGGGAATCACGTGGTAATCACGTGAGAATCAGGTTGGAATCACGTGTCAATAACATGGGAATCATGTGGGAATCACGTGTCAATCACGATGGAATTACGTGTGAATCACGTGGGAATCACGTGACAATCATTTGGGAATCACGTGGGAATCACGTGTTAATCACGTGGGAATCACATGGGAATCACGTGGGAATGACGTGTCAATCACGTGTCAATCACGTGGGAATAACGTTTCAATCACGTGGGAATCACGTGTCAATCATGTGGGAATCACTTGGGAATCACGTTGGAATCATGTGTCAATTACTTGGGAATCACGTGGGAATCACGTGGGAAGCACGTGGGAATCACGTGTCACTCACTTGGGAATCACATGGGAATCACGTGATAATCACGTGGGACTCACGTGTCAATCACGTGGGAATCACGTGAGAATCACGTGGGAATCACGTGGGAATCACGTGTCAATCACGTGGGAATCACGTGGGAATCACGTGGAAATCATGCGTCAATCACGTGGGAAACACGTGGGAGTCACGTGGGAATCACGTGGGAATCAAGTGGGAATCACGTGGGTATCACGTGTCAATCACGTGGGAGTCATGTGGGAGTCACGTGTCAATCATGATGGAATCACGTGGGAATCAAGTGGTGATCATGCGTCAATCACGTGGGAATCACGTGGGATTCACGTGGGCATCACGTGGAAATCACGTGTTAATCATGTGGGAATCACGTTGGAATCACGTGTCAATATCGTGTGAATCATGTGGGAATCACTTGTCAATCACGATGGAATTACGTTTGAATCACGTGGGAATCACGTGTCAATCACGTGGGAATCATGTGGGAATCACGTGTCAATCACGTGAGCATCATGTGGGCATCACGTGAGAATCATTTGGGAATCACGTGGGAATCAGGGGGGAATCACGTGGGAATCACATGTCAATCACGTGGGAATCACGTGGCAATCACGTGGGAATGACATGTCAATCCCGTGGGAATCACGTGGGAATAAGGTGGGAATCACGTGTCACTCACGTGGGAATCACATGGGAATCACGTGGGATTCTCGTGGGAATCACGTGTAAATCACGTGTCAATCATGTGAGAATCAAGTGGGAATCACGTGGAAATCACGTGTCAATTACGTGGGAATCACGTGTCAATCACGTTGGAATCACGTGGGAATCATATGAGAATCACGAGTCAATCACGTGGGAATCAAGTGGGAATCACGTGTCAATCACGTGGGAATCACTGGGGAATCACGTTGTAATCATGTGTAAATCACTTGGGAATAACGTGGGAATCACGTGTCAATCACGTGGGAATTACGTGAGAATCACGTGGGAATCACGTGGGAATCATGCGTCAATCACGTGGGAATCATGTGGGAATCTCGTGTCAATCACGATGGAATTACATGTGAATCACGTGTGAATCACGTGGGAATCACGTGGGAATCACGTAACAATCATTTGGGAATCACCTGGGAATCACGTGTTAATCACGTGGGAATCACATGGGAATCACGTGGGAATGATGTGTCAATCACGTAGGAATCACGTGGGAATCACGTGTCAATCACGTGGGAATTACGTGAGAATCACGTGGGATTCACGTGGGAATCATGTGTCAATCACGTGGGAATCATGTGGGAGTCACGTGGGAATAACGCGGGAATCAAGTCGGAATCACGTGGGTATGTCGTGTCAATCACGTGGGAGTCATGTGGGAGTCACGTGTCAATCACGATGGAATCACGTGTTAATCAAGTGGTGATCATGCGTTTATCACGTGGGAATCACGTGTCAATCACCAGGGAATCACGTGGGAATCACGTGTTAATCACGTGGGAATCACTTGGGAATCACGTATCAATCACGTGGGAATATCGTGGGAATCACATTTAATCACGTGGAAATCACATGGGAATCTCATGTCAATCAAGTTGGAATCACGTGGGAATGACGTGTCAATCACGTTGGCATCACGTGGTAATCATTTGGGAATCACGTGTCATTCACGTTGGAATCATATGGGAATCACGTGGGAATCACGTGGGAATCACGTGTCAATCACGTGGGAATCACGTGGGAATAACGGGGGAATCACGTGTCAATCCTATAGGAATCACGTGGGAATCACGTGTCAATCACGTAGGAATCACGTGTAAATCACGTGGGAATCACGTGGGAATCACGTGTCAATCACGTGGGAATCATGTGGGAATCACGTGGGAATCACGTGACAATCATTTGGGAATCACCTGGGAATCACGTGTTAATCACGAGGGAATCACGTGGGAATCACGTATGAATCACGTGGGAATCACGTGGGAATGACGTGTCAATCACGTGGGAATCACGTGGGAATCACGTGGGAATCACGTGTCAATCCCATAGGAATCACGTGGGAATCACGTGGGAATCATGTGCCAATCACGTGGGAATCACGTGGGAGTCACGTGAGAATCACGTGGGAATCACGTGGGAATCACGTGGGGATCACGTGACAATCACGTGGGAGTCATGTGGGAATCACGTGTCAATCACGATGGAATCACGTGGGAATCACGTATTAATCACGTGGGAATCACTTGGGAATCACGTGTCAATCACGTAGGAATATCGTGGGAATCACATTTAATCACGTGGAAATCACATGGGAATCTCGTGTCAATCAAGTTGGAATCACGTGGGAATGACGTGTCAATCACGTTGCCATCACGTGGGAATCATTTGGGAATCACGTGTCATTCACGTTGGAATCATATGGGAGTCACGTGGGAATCACGTGGGAATCACGTGTCAATCACGTGGGAATCACGTGGGAATAACGTGGGAATCACTTGTCAATCCCATAGGAATCCCGTGGGAATCACGTGGGAATCACGTGTCAATCACATAGGAATCACGTGTAAATCACGTGGGAATCATGTGGGAATCACATGTCAATCACGTTGGAATCATGTGGGAATCACGTGACAATCATTTGGGAATCACGTGGGAATCACGTGTCAATCCCATAGGAATCACGTGGGAATCACGTGGGAATCACGTGTCAATCACGGGGGAATCACGTGTAAATCACGTGGGAATCACGTGTCAATCACGGGGGAATCACGTGGTAATCACGTGGGAATCAGGTTTGAATCACGTGTCAATAATGTGGGAATCATGTGGGAATCACGTGTCAATCACGATGGAATTACGTGTGAATCACGTGTGAATCACGTGGGAATCACGGGGGAATCACGTGGTAAATCGTGGGAATCAGGTTCGAATCACGTGTCAAAAATGTGGGAATCATGTGGGAATCACGTGTCAATCACGATGGAATTACGTGTGAATCACGTGTGAATCACGTGGGAATCACGTGGGAATCACGTGACAATCATTTGGGAATCACCCAGGAATCACGTGTTAATCACGTGGGAATCACAAGGGAATCACGTGGGAATGACGTGTCAATCACGTAGGAATCACGTGGGAATCACTTGTCAATCACGTGGGAATCACGTGTCAATCACGTGGGAATCACTTGGGAATCACGTTGGAATCATGTGTCAATCACTTGGGAATAACGTGGGAATCACATGGGAAGCACGTGGGAATCACGTGTCAATCACTTGGGAATCACATGGGAATCACGTGATAATCACGTGGGAATCACGTGTCAATCACTTGGGAATTACGTGAGAATCACGTTGGAATCACGTGGGAATCACGTGTCAATCACGTGGGAATCATGTGGGATTCATGCGTCAATCACGTGGGAATCACGTGGTAATTACGTGTCAATGACGTGGGAATCACGTGGGAATCACGTGGGAATCACGTGAGAATCACGTGGGAATCACGTGGGAATTACGTGTCAATCACGTGGGAGTCACGTGGGAATTACGTCGGAATCTCGTGCCAATCACGTGGGAATCTCGTGCCAATCACGTGGGAATCACGTGGGAATCACGTGGGAATCTCGTGGGAATCACGAGGGAATTACGTGGGAATCACGTGTCAATCACGTGGGAATCACATGTCAATCAAGTTTGAATCACGTGGCAGTCACGTGGGAATGACATTTCAATCCCTTGGGAATCACGTGGGAATAAGGTGGGAATCACATGTCTATCACTTGGGAATCACGTGGGAATCACGTGGAAATCATGCGTCAATCACGTGGGAAACACATGGGAGTCACGTGGGAATCACGTGGGGATCAAGTGGGAATCACGTGGGTATCACGTTTCAATCATGTGGGAGTCATGTGGGAGTCACGTGTCAATCATGATGGAATCCCGTGGGAATCAAGTGGTGATCATGCGTCACTCACGTGGGAATCACGTGGGAGTCACGTGGGAATCACATGGAAATCACGTGGTAATCATGTGGGAATCACGTTGGAATCACGTGTCAATATCGTGTGAATCATGTGGGAATCACTTGTCAATCACGATGGAATTACTTTTGAATCACGTGGGAATCACGTGTCACTACGTGGCAATCATGTGGGAATCACGTGTCAATCACGTGAACATCATGTGGGCATCACGTGGGAATCATTTGGGAATCACGTGGGAATCACGGGGGAATCTCGTGGGAATCACATGTCAATCACGTGGGAATCACGTGGCAATCACGTGGGAATGACATGTCAATCCCGTGGGAATCACGTGGGAATAAGGTGGGAATCACGTGTCACTCACGTGGGAATCACATGGGAATCACGTGGGATTCTTGTGGGAATCACGTGTAAATCACGTGTCAATCATGTGAGAATCAAGTGGGAATCACGTGGAAATCACGTGTCAATTACGTGGGAATCACGTGTCAATCACGTTGGAATCACGTGGGAATCATATGAGAATCACGAGTCAATCACGTGGGAATCAAGTGGGAATCACGTGTCAATCACGTGGGAATCACTGGGGAATCACGTTGGAATCATGTGTAAATCACTTGGGAATAACGTGGGAATCACGTGTCAATCACGTGGGAATTACGTGAGAATCACGTGTCAATCACGATGGAATTACATGTGAATCACGTGTGAATCACGTGTGAATCACGTGGGAATCACGTAACAATCATTTGGGAATCACCTGGGAATCACGTGTTAATCACGAGGGAATCACATGGGAATCACGTGGGAATGATGTGTCAATCACGTAGGAATCACGTGGGAATCACGTGTCAATCACGTGGGAATCACTTGGGAATCACGTTGGAATCATGTGTCAATCACTTGGGAATAACGTGGGAATCACGTGATAATCACGTGGGAATCACGTGTCAATCACGTGGGAATTACGTGAGAATCACATGGGAATCACGTGGGAATCACGTGTCAATCACCTGGGAATCAGTGGGAATCATGCGTCAATCACGTGGGAATCATGTGGGAGTCACGTGGGAATAACGTGGGAATCAAGTCGGAATCACGTGGGTATATCGTGTCAATCACGTGGGAGTCATGTGGGAGTCACGTGTCAATCACGATGGAATCACGTGGTAATCAAGTTGTGATCATGCGTTTATCACGTGGGATTCAAGTGTCAATCACGAGGGAATCACGTGGGAATCACGTGTTAATCATGTGGGAATCACTTGGGAATCACGTATCAATCACGTGGGAATATCGTGGGAATCAGATTTAATCACGTGGAAATCACATGGGAATCACGTGGGATTCACGTGGGAATCACGTGTCAATCATCTAGGAATCACGTGTCAATCACGTGGGAATCACGTGGGATTCACGTGGGAATCACGTGTCAATCATCTAGGAATCACGTGTCAATCACGTGGGAATAACGTGGGAATCACCTGGTAATCACGTAGGAATCACGTGGGAATAACGTGTCAATCACGTGGGAATCATGTGGGAATCACGTGTCAATCACGAGGGAATCACGTAGTAATCACGTGTCAATCACGTGGGCATCACATGGGTATCACACGGGAATCATTTGGGAATGACGTTTCAATCACGTTGGAATCACGTGGGAATCACTTTTGAATCACGTGGGAATCACGTGTCAATCATGTGGGAAACACGTTTCAATCCCGTGGGAATCAGGTGGGAATCACGTGGGAATCACGTGGGAATCACGAGGGAATCACGTGTCAATCACGTGGGAATCACGTGTCAATCATGTGGGAATCACTTGGGTATCACGTGGGAATCGCGTGTCAATCACGTGGGAATCACGTGGGAATCTCGTGGGAATCACGTGTCAATCACGATGGAATCACGTGGGAATCAAGTGGTAATCATGCGTCAATCACGTGGGAATCACATGGGAATCACGTGGGAATGACGTGTCAATCACGTGGGAATCACGTGGGAATCACGTGTCACTCACGTGGTAATCACGTTTCAATCATGTGGGAATCACGTGTCAATCATGTGGGAATCACTTCGGAATCACGTTGGAATCATGTGTCAATCACTTGGGAATCACGTGGGAATCACGTGGGAAGCACGTGGGAATCACGTGTCACTCACTTGGGAATCACATGGGAATCAGGTGATAATCACGTGGGACTCACGTGTCATTCACGTGGGAATCACGTCGGAATCACGAGTCAATCACGAGGGAGTCACGTGGGAATCACGTGGGAATCCCGTGGAAATCACATGGGAATCACTTGTCAATCACGAGTGAATCACGTGGGAATCACGTGTCAATCACGTGGGAATCACGTGGGAATCAAGTGGAAATCATGCATCAATCACGTGTCAATCACGTGGGAATTACGTGAGAATCACGTGGGAATCACGTGGGAATCACGTGTCAATCACGTGGGAATCACGTGGGAATCATGCGTCAATCACGTGGGAATCATGTGGGAGTCACGTGGGAATCACGTGGGAATCAAGTCAGAATCACGTGGGTATATCGTGTCAATCACGTGGGAGTCATGTGGGAGTCACGTGTCAATCACGATGGAATCACATGGTAATCAAGTGGTGATCATGCGTTTATCACGTGGGAATCACGTGTCAATCACGAGGGAATCACGTGGGAATCACGTGTTAATCACGTGGGAATCACTTGGGAATCACGTATCAATCACGTGGGAATATCGTGGGAATCACATTTAATCACGTGGAAATCACATGGGAATCTCATGTCAATCAAGTTGGAATCACGTGGGAATGACGTGTCAATCACGTTGGCATCACGTGGTAATCATTTGGGAATCACGTGTCATTCACGTTGGAATCATATGGGAATCACGTGGGAATCACGCGTCGATCCTATAGGAATCACGTGGGAATCACGTGTCAATCACGTAGGAATCACGTGGGAATCACGTGGGAATCACGTGTCAATCACGTGGGAATCATGTGGGAATCACGTGGGAATTACGTGACAATCATTTGGGAATCACCTGGGAATCACGTGGGAATCACGTGGGAATCACGTGGGAATCACGTGGGAATGACGTGTAAATCACGTGGGAATCACGTGGGAATCACGTGGGAATCACGTGTCAATCCCATAGGAATCATGCGGGAATCACGTGGGAATTACGTGTCAATCACGTAGGAATCACGTGTAAATCACGTGGTTATCACGTGTGAATCACGTGTCAATCACGTGGGAATCACGTGGGAATCACGTGTCAATCACGTAGGAATCACGTGTAAATCACGTGGTTATCACGTGTGAATCACGTGTCAATCACGTGGGAATCACGTGGGGATCACGTGACAATCACGTGGGAGTCATGTGGGAATCACGTGTCAATCATGATGTAATCACGTGGGAATCAAGTGGTAATCATGCGTCATCCACGTGGGAATCACATGGGAATCACGTGCTAATCACGTGGGAATCACGCTGGAATCACGTGTCAATATCGTGGGAATCATGTGGGAATCGAGTGTCAATCACGATGGAATTACGTGTGAATCACGTGTCAATCACGTGGGAATCACGTGGGAATCACGTGGGATTCACGTGGGAATCACGTGTCAATCACGTGTCAATCATGTGAGAATCAAGTGGGAATCACGTGGAAATCACGTGTCAATCACGTGGGAATCACATGGGAATCACGTGGGAATCACGTGTCAATCCCATGGGTATCACGTGGGAATCACGTGGGAATCATGTGGGAATCACGTGTCAATCACGTAGGAATCACGTGTCAATCACGTGGGAATCACTTGGGAATCACGTGTCAATCACGTGGGAATCACGTGGGAATCACGTGGGAATCACGTGTGGATCACGTGACAATCATTTGGGAATCACGTGGGAATCACGTGTCAATCACGTGGGAATCACGTGGGAATCACGTGTAAATCACGTGGGAGTCACGTGGATTTCACGTGGGAATCCCGTGGAAATCACGGGGGAATCACGTGTCAATCATGTGTCAATCACGTGGTAATCACGGGGGAATCACGTGGGAATCACGTGGGATCACGTGGGAATCACGTGACAATCATTTGTGAATCACGTGGTAATCACGTGTTAATCACGTGAGAATCACGTGGGAATCACAAGGAAATCACATGTCAATCACGTGGGAATCACGTGTCAATCACGATGGAATCACTTGGGAATCACGTGTCAATCACGGGGGAATCACGTGGTAATCACGTGTCAATCATGTGGGAATCACGTGGGAATCACGTGTCAATCACGTGGGAATCACGTGGGAATCACGTGACAATCATTTGGGAATCACGTGGGAATCACGTGTCAATCACGTGGGAATCACGTGGGAATCACGTGACAATCATTTGGGAATAACGTGGGATTCACGTGTCAATCACGTGGGAATCACGTGGGAATCACGTGGGAATCACGTGACAATCATTTGGGAATCACGTGGGAATCAGGTGTCAATCACGTGGGAATCACGTGGGAATCACGTGGGAATCACGTGTCAATCACGTGGTAATCACGGGGGAATCACGTGGGAATCACGTGGAAATCACGTGGGAATCACGTGGGAATCACATGGGAATAACGTGTCAATCATGTGGGAATCACGTGGGAATAACGTGGGAATCACGTGTCAATCATCTAGGAATCACGTGTCAATCACGTGGGAATCACGTGGGAATCACGTGGGAATCACGTGTCAATCATCTAGGAATCACGTGTCAATCACATGGGAATCACGTGTCAATCACGTGGGAATCACGTGGGAATCACGTGGGAATCACGTGTGGATCACGTGACAATCATTTGGGAATCACGTGGGAATCACGTGTCAATCACGTGGGAATCACGTGGGAATCACGTGTCAATCACGTGGGAATCACGTGGGAATCACGCGGGATTCACGTGTCAATCATCTAGGAATCACGTGTCAATCACGTGGGAATCACGTGGGAATCACTTGGGAATCACGTGTCAATCATCTAGGAACCACGTGTCAATCACGTGGGAATCACGTGGGAATCACGTTTCAATCACGTGGGAGTCACGTGGGAATCACGTGGGAATCACGTGTGGATCACGTGACAATCATTTGGGAATCACGTGGGAATCACGTGTCAATCACGTGGGAATCACGTGGGAATCACGTGTCAATCACGTGGGAGTCACGTGGATTTCACGTGGAAATCCCGTGGAAATCACGGGGGAATCACGTGTCAATCATGTGTCAATCACGTGGTAATCACGTGGGAATCACGTGGGAATCACGTGGGATCACGTGGGAATCATGTGACAATCATTTGTGAATCACGTGGTAATCACGTGTAAATCACGTGAGAATCACGTCGGAATCACAAGGAAATCACATGTCAATCACGTGGGAATCACGTGTCAATCACGATGGAATCACTTGGGAATCACATGTCAATCACAGGGGAATCACGTGGTAATCACGTGCAAATCACGTGGGAATCACGTGGGAATCACAAGGAAATCACATGTCAAACACAAGGAAATCACGTGTCAATCACGTGGGAAACACGTGTCAATCACTTGGGAATCACGTGGAAATCACGTGTCAATCACGGTGGAATCACGTGTGAATCACGTGTGAATCACATGTCAATCATGTGGGAATCACGTGGGAATCATGTGGGAATCACGTGGGAATGACGTGTCAATCATGTGGGAATCACGTGTCAATCACTTGGGAATCACGTGGGAATCACGTCGGAATCTCATGCCAATCACGTGGGAATCACGTGGGAATCACATGGGAATCACGTGGGAATCACGTGGGAATTACGTGGGAATCACGTGGGAATTACGTGGGAATCACGTGTCAATCACGTGGGAATCACGTGGGAATCACGTGGGAATTACGTGACAATCATTTGGGAATCACGTCGGAATCTCATGCCAATCACGTGGGAATCACGTGGGAATCACGTGGGAATCACGTGTCAATCACGTGGGAATCACGTGGGAATCACGTGGGAATTACGTGACAATCATTTGGGAATCACGGGGGAATCAGGTGTCAATCACGTGGGAATCACGTGGGAATCACGTGTCAATCACGTGTCAATCACGTGGGAATCACGTGGGAATCACGTGGGAATCCCGAGTCAATCACGTGGGAATCACGTGGGAATCACGTGGGAATCACGTGTCATTCACGTGGGAATCACGAGTCAATCACGAGGGAGTCACGTGGGAATTACGTGGGAATCCCGTGGATATCACGTGGGAATCACTTGTCAATCACGAGTGAATCACGAGGGAATCACGTGTCAATCACGTGGGAATCACGTGGGAATCAAGTGGAAATCATGCATCAATCACGTATCAATCACGTGGGACTCTCGTGGGAATCTCCTGATAATCACGTGTCAATCACGTGGGAATAACGTGGGAATCACGTTTCAATCACTTGGGAATCACGTGGGATTCACGTGGGAATCACGTGTCAATCACGTGTCAATCATGTGAGAATCAAGTGGGAATCACGTGGAAATCACGTGTCAATCATGTGGGAATCACATGGGAATTACGTGGGAATCACGTGTCAATCCCATGGGTATCACGTGGGAATCACGTGGGAATCATGTGGGAATCACGTGTCAATCACGTAGGAATCACGTGTCAATCACGTGGGAATCACTTGGGAATCACGTGTCAATCACGTGGGAATCACATGGGAATCACGTGGGAATCACGTGTGGATCACGTGACAATCATTTGGGAATCACGTGGGAATCACGTGTCAATCACGTGGGAATCACGTGGGAATCACGTATCAATCACGTGGGAGTCACGTGGATTTCACGTGGGAATACCGTGGAAATCACGGGGGAATCACGAGTCAATCACGTGGGAATCACGTGTCAATCATGTGTCAATCACGTGGTAATCACGGGGGAATCACGTGGGAATCACGTGGGATCACGTGTTAATCACGTGACAATCATTTGTGAATCACGTGGTAATCACGTGTAAATCACGTGAGAATCACGTGGGAATCACAAGGAAACCACATGTCAATCACGTGGGAATCACGTGTCAATCACGGTGGAATCACTTGGGAATCACGTGTCAATCACGGGGGAATCACGTGGTAATCATGTGTAAATCACGTGGGAATCACGCGGGAATCACAAGGAAATCACGTGTCAATCACAAGGAAATCACGTGTCAATCACGTGGGAAACACGTGTCAATCACCTGGGAATCACGTGGGAATCACGTGTCAATCACGGTGGAATCACGTGTGAATCACGTGTGAATCACGTGTCAATCATGTGGGAATCACGTGGGAATCACGTGTCAATCACGTGGGAATCACGTCGGAATCTCGTGCCAATCACGTGGGAATCAAGTGGGAATCACGTGGGAATCACGTGGGAATTACGTGGGAATCACGTGTCAATCACGTGGGAATCACGTGGGAATCACGTGGGAATCACGTGACAATCATTTGGGAATCACGTGGGAATCAGGTGTCAATCACGTGGGAATCACTTGGGAATCACGAGGGAATCACGTGTCAATCACGTGGGAATCACGTGGGAATAACGTGTCAATCATGTGGGAATCACGTGGGAATAACGTGGGAATCACGTGTCAATCATCTAGGAATCACGTGTCAATCACGTGGGAATCACGTGGGAATCACGTGGGAATCACGTGTCAATCATCTAGGAATCACGTGTCAATCACGTGGACATCACGTGGGAATCACGTGGGAATCACGTATGGATCACGTGACAATCATTTGGGAATCACGTGGGAATCACGTGTCAATCACGTGGGAATCACGTGGGAATCTCGTGTCAATCACGTGGGAATCACATGGGAATAACGTGGGAATCACGTGTCAATCACGTGGGAGTCACGTGGATTTCACGTGGAAATCCCGTGGAAATCACGGGGGAATCACGTGTCAATCATGTGTCAATCACGTGGTAATCACGGGGGAATCACGTGGGAATCACGTGGGATCACGTGGGAATCATGTGACAATCATTTGTGAATCACGTGGTAATCACGTGTAAATCACGTGAGAATCACGTCGGAATCACAAGGAAATCACATGTCAATCACGTGGGAATCACGTGTCAATCACGATGGAATCACTTGGGAATCACATGTCAATCACGGGGGAATCACGTGGTAATCACGTGCAAATCACGTGGGAATCACGTGGGAATCACAAGGAAATCACATGTCAAACACAAGGAAATCACGTGTCAATCATGTGGGAAACACGTGTCAATCACTTGGGAATCACGTGGAAATCACGTGTCAATCACGGTGGAATCACGTGTGAATCACGTGTGAATCACATGTCAATCATGTGGGAATCACGTGGGAATCATGTGGGAATCACGTGGGAATGACGTGTCAATCATGTGGGAATCACGTGTCAATCACTTGGGAATCACGTGGGAATCACGTCGGAATCTCATGCCAATCACGTGGGAATCACGTGGGAATCACATGGGAATCACGTGGGAATCACGTGGGAATTACGTGGGAATCACGTGTCAATCACGTGGGAATCACGTGGGAATCACGTGGGAATTATTTGACAATCATTTGGGAATCACGTCGGAATCTCATGCCAATCACGTGGGAATCACGTGGGAATCACGTGGGAATCACGTGTCAATCACGTGGGAATCACGTGGGAATCACGTGGGAATTACGTGACAATCATTTGGGAATCACGGGGGAATCAGGTGTCAATCACGTGGGAATCACGTGGGAATCACGTGTCAATCACGTGTCAATCACGTGGGAATCACGTGGGAATCACGTGGGAATCCCGAGTCAATCACGTGGGAATCACGTGGGAATCACGTGGGAATCACGTGTCATTCACGTGGGAATCACGAGTCAATCACGAGGGAGTCACGTGGGAATTACGTGGGAATCCCATGGAAATCACGTGGGAATCACTTGTCAATCACGAGTGAATCACGTGGGAATCACGTGTCAATCACGTGGGAATCACGTGGGAATCAAGTGGAAATCATGCATCAATCACGTATCAATCACGTGGGACTCTCGTGGGAATCTCCTGATAATCACGTGTCAATCACGTGGGAATAACGTGGGAATCACGTTTCAATCACTTGGGAATCACGTGGGATTCACGTGGGAAACACGTGTCAATCACATGGGAATCACGTGTAAATCACGTGGGAATCACGTGTCAATCATGTGTCAATCACGTGGTAATCACGGGGGAATCACGTGGGAATCACGTGGGATCACGTGGGAATCATGTGACAATCATTTGTGAATCACGTGGTAATCACGTGTAAATCACGTGAGAATCACGTGGGAATCACAAGGAAATCACATGTCAATCACGTGGGAATCACATGTCAATCACGATGGAATCACTTGGGAATCACGTGTCAATCACGGGGGAATCACGTGGTAATCACGTGGAAATCACGTGGGAATCACGTGGGAATCACAAGGAAATCACGTGTCAATCACAAGGAAATCACGTGTCAATCACGCGGGAAACACGTGTCAATCACTTGGGAATCACGCTGGAATCACCTGTCAATATCGTGGGAATCATGTGGGAATCGAGTGTCAATCAGGATGGAATTACGTGTGAATCACGTGTCAATCACGTGGGAATCACGTGGGAATCACGTGGGATTCACGTGGGAATCACGTGTCAATCACATGTCAACCATGTGAAAATCAAGTGGGAATCACGTGGAAATCACGTGTCAATCACGTGGGAATCACATGGGCATCATGTGTCAATCACGTTGGAATCACGTGGTAATCATATGGGAATCACGTGTCAATCACGTGGGAATCACGTGGGAATCACATGTCAATTACGTGGGAAAAACGTTAGAGTCACGGGGGAATCACGTGGGAGTAACGTGTCAATCACGTGGGAATCACGTGGGAATCACGTGTCAATCCCGTATGAATCACGTGTGAATCAGGTGGGAATCACGTGGGAATCATGCGTCAATCACGTGGGAATCACATGGGAGTCACGTGGGAATAACGTGGGAATCACGTGGTAATCACGTAGGAATCACGTGGGAATAACGTGTCAATCACGTGGGAATCATGTGGGAATCACGTGTCAATCACGAGGGAATCACGTAGTAATCACGTGTCAATCACGTGGGCATCACATGGGTATCACACGGGAATCATTTGGGAATCACGTGTCAATCATGTTGAAATCACGTGGGAATCACTTTTGAATCACGTGGGAATCACGTGTCAATCACGTGGGAAACTCGTTTCAATCCCGTGGGAATCAGGTGGGAATCAGGTGGGAATCACGTGGGAATCACGTGGGAATCACGTGTCAATCATGTGGGAATCACTTGGGTATCACGTGGGAATCGTGTGTCAATCACGTGGGAATCACGTGGGAATCTCGTGGGAATCACGTGTCAATCACGATGGAATCACGTGGGAATCAAGTGGTAATCATGCGTCAATCACGTGGGAATCACGTGGGAGTCACGTGGGAATCACATGGGAATCACGTGGTAATCACGTGAGAATCAGGTTGGAATCACGTGTCAATAACATGGGAATCATGTGGGAATCACGTGTCAATCACGATGGAATTACGTGTGAATCACGTGGGAATCACGTGACAATCATTTGGGAATCACGTGGGAATCACGTGTTAATCACGTGGGAATCACATGGGAATCACGTGGGAATGACGTGTCAATCACGTGTCAATCACGTGGGAATAACGTTTCAATCACGTGGGAATCACGTGTCAATCATGTGGGAATCACTTGGGAATCACGTTGGAATCATGTGTCAATTACTTGGGAATCACGTGGGAATCACGTGGGAAGCACGTGGGAATCACGTGTCACTCACTTGGGAATCACATGGGAATCACGTGATAATCACGTGGGACTCACGTGTCAATCACGTGGGAATCACGTGAGAATCACGTGGGAATCACGTGGGAATCACGTGTCAATCACGTGGGAATCACGTGGGAATCACGTGGAAATCATGCGTCAATCACGTGGGAAACACGTGGGAGTCACGTGGGAATCACGTGGGAATCAAGTGGGAATCACGTGGGTATCACGTGTCAATCACGTGGGAGTCATGTGGGAGTCACGTGTCAATCATGATGGAATCACGTGGGAATCAAGTGGTGATCATGCGTCAATCACGTGGGAATCACGTGGGATTCACGTGGGCATCACGTGGAAATCACGTGTTAATCATGTGGGAATCACGTTGGAATCACGTGTCAATATCGTGTGAATCATGTGGGAATCACTTGTCAATCACGATGGAATTACGTTTGAATCACGTGGGAATCACGTGTCAATCACGTGGGAATCATGTGGGAATCACGTGTCAATCACGTGAGCATCATGTGGGCATCACGTGAGAATCATTTGGGAATCACGTGGGAATCAGGGGGGAATCACGTGGGAATCACATGTCAATCACGTGGGAATCACGTGGCAATCACGTGGGAATGACATGTCAATCCCGTGGGAATCACGTGGGAATAAGGTGGGAATCACGTGTCACTCACGTGGGAATCACATGGGAATCACGTGGGATTCTCGTGGGAATCACGTGTAAATCACGTGTCAATCATGTGAGAATCAAGTGGGAATCACGTGGAAATCACGTGTCAATTACGTGGGAATCACGTGTCAATCACGTTGGAATCACGTGGGAATCATATGAGAATCACGAGTCAATCACGTGGGAATCAAGTGGGAATCACGTGTCAATCACGTGGGAATCACTGGGGAATCACGTTGTAATCATGTGTAAATCACTTGGGAATAACGTGGGAATCACGTGTCAATCACGTGGGAATTACGTGAGAATCACGTGGGAATCACGTGGGAATCATGCGTCAATCACGTGGGAATCATGTGGGAATCTCGTGTCAATCACGATGGAATTACATGTGAATCACGTGTGAATCACGTGGGAATCACGTGGGAATCACGTAACAATCATTTGGGAATCACCTGGGAATCACGTGTTAATCACGTGGGAATCACATGGGAATCACGTGGGAATGATGTGTCAATCACGTAGGAATCACGTGGGAATCACGTGTCAATCACGTGGGAATTACGTGAGAATCACGTGGGATTCACGTGGGAATCATGTGTCAATCACGTGGGAATCATGTGGGAGTCACGTGGGAATAACGCGGGAATCAAGTCGGAATCACGTGGGTATGTCGTGTCAATCACGTGGGAGTCATGTGGGAGTCACGTGTCAATCACGATGGAATCACGTGTTAATCAAGTGGTGATCATGCGTTTATCACGTGGGAATCACGTGTCAATCACCAGGGAATCACGTGGGAATCACGTGTTAATCACGTGGGAATCACTTGGGAATCACGTATCAATCACGTGGGAATATCGTGGGAATCACATTTAATCACGTGGAAATCACATGGGAATCTCATGTCAATCAAGTTGGAATCACGTGGGAATGACGTGTCAATCACGTTGGCATCACGTGGTAATCATTTGGGAATCACGTGTCATTCACGTTGGAATCATATGGGAATCACGTGGGAATCACGTGGGAATCACGTGTCAATCACGTGGGAATCACGTGGGAATAACGGGGGAATCACGTGTCAATCCTATAGGAATCACGTGGGAATCACGTGTCAATCACGTAGGAATCACGTGTAAATCACGTGGGAATCACGTGGGAATCACGTGTCAATCACGTGGGAATCATGTGGGAATCACGTGGGAATCACGTGACAATCATTTGGGAATCACCTGGGAATCACGTGTTAATCACGAGGGAATCACGTGGGAATCACGTATGAATCACGTGGGAATCACGTGGGAATGACGTGTCAATCACGTGGGAATCACGTGGGAATCACGTGGGAATCACGTGTCAATCCCATAGGAATCACGTGGGAATCACGTGGGAATCATGTGCCAATCACGTGGGAATCACGTGGGAGTCACGTGAGAATCACGTGGGAATCACGTGGGAATCACGTGGGGATCACGTGACAATCACGTGGGAGTCATGTGGGAATCACGTGTCAATCACGATGGAATCACGTGGGAATCACGTATTAATCACGTGGGAATCACTTGGGAATCACGTGTCAATCACGTAGGAATATCGTGGGAATCACATTTAATCACGTGGAAATCACATGGGAATCTCGTGTCAATCAAGTTGGAATCACGTGGGAATGACGTGTCAATCACGTTGCCATCACGTGGGAATCATTTGGGAATCACGTGTCATTCACGTTGGAATCATATGGGAGTCACGTGGGAATCACGTGGGAATCACGTGTCAATCACGTGGGAATCACGTGGGAATAACGTGGGAATCACTTGTCAATCCCATAGGAATCCCGTGGGAATCACGTGGGAATCACGTGTCAATCACATAGGAATCACGTGTAAATCACGTGGGAATCATGTGGGAATCACATGTCAATCACGTTGGAATCATGTGGGAATCACGTGACAATCATTTGGGAATCACGTGGGAATCACGTGTCAATCCCATAGGAATCACGTGGGAATCACGTGGGAATCACGTGTCAATCACGGGGGAATCACGTGTAAATCACGTGGGAATCACGTGTCAATCACGGGGGAATCACGTGGTAATCACGTGGGAATCAGGTTTGAATCACGTGTCAATAATGTGGGAATCATGTGGGAATCACGTGTCAATCACGATGGAATTACGTGTGAATCACGTGTGAATCACGTGGGAATCACGGGGGAATCACGTGGTAAATCGTGGGAATCAGGTTCGAATCACGTGTCAAAAATGTGGGAATCATGTGGGAATCACGTGTCAATCACGATGGAATTACGTGTGAATCACGTGTGAATCACGAGGGAATCACGTGGGAATCACGTGACAATCATTTGGGAATCACCCAGGAATCACGTGTTAATCACGTGGGAATCACAAGGGAATCACGTGGGAATGACGTGTCAATCACGTAGGAATCACGTGGGAATCACTTGTCAATCACGTGGGAATCACGTGTCAATCACGTGGGAATCACTTGGGAATCACGTTGGAATCATGTGTCAATCACTTGGGAATAACGTGGGAATCACATGGGAAGCACGTGGGAATCACGTGTCAATCACTTGGGAATCACATGGGAATCACGTGATAATCACGTGGGAATCACGTGTCAATCACTTGGGAATTACGTGAGAATCACGTTGGAATCACGTGGGAATCACGTGTCAATCACGTGGGAATCATGTGGGATTCATGCGTCAATCACGTGGGAATCACGTGGTAATTACGTGTCAATGACGTGGGAATCACGTGGGAATCACGTGGGAATCACGTGAGAATCACGTGGGAATCACGTGGGAATTACGTGTCAATCACGTGGGAGTCACGTGGGAATTACGTCGGAATCTCGTGCCAATCACGTGGGAATCTCGTGCCAATCACGTGGGAATCACGTGGGAATCACGTGGGAATCTCGTGGGAATCACGAGGGAATTACGTGGGAATCACGTGTCAATCACGTGGGAATCACATGTCAATCAAGTTTGAATCACGTGGCAGTCACGTGGGAATGACATTTCAATCCCTTGGGAATCACGTGGGAATAAGGTGGGAATCACATGTCTATCACTTGGGAATCACGTGGGAATCACGTGGAAATCATGCGTCAATCACGTGGGAAACACATGGGAGTCACGTGGGAATCACGTGGGGATCAAGTGGGAATCACGTGGGTATCACGTTTCAATCATGTGGGAGTCATGTGGGAGTCACGTGTCAATCATGATGGAATCCCGTGGGAATCAAGTGGTGATCATGCGTCACTCACGTGGGAATCACGTGGGAGTCACGTGGGAATCACATGGAAATCACGTGGTAATCATGTGGGAATCACGTTGGAATCACGTGTCAATATCGTGTGAATCATGTGGGAATCACTTGTCAATCACGATGGAATTACTTTTGAATCACGTGGGAATCACGTGTCACTACGTGGCAATCATGTGGGAATCACGTGTCAATCACGTGAACATCATGTGGGCATCACGTGGGAATCATTTGGGAATCACGTGGGAATCACGGGGGAATCTCGTGGGAATCACATGTCAATCACGTGGGAATCACGTGGCAATCACGTGGGAATGACATGTCAATCCCGTGGGAATCACGTGGGAATAAGGTGGGAATCACGTGTCACTCACGTGGGAATCACATGGGAATCACGTGGGATTCTTGTGGGAATCACGTGTAAATCACGTGTCAATCATGTGAGAATCAAGTGGGAATCACGTGGAAATCACGTGTCAATTACGTGGGAATCACGTGTCAATCACGTTGGAATCACGTGGGAATCATATGAGAATCACGAGTCAATCACGTGGGAATCAAGTGGGAATCACGTGTCAATCACGTGGGAATCACTGGGGAATCACGTTGGAATCATGTGTAAATCACTTGGGAATAACGTGGGAATCACGTGTCAATCACGTGGGAATTACGTGAGAATCACGTGTCAATCACGATGGAATTACATGTGAATCACGTGTGAATCACGTGTGAATCACGTGGGAATCACGTAACAATCATTTGGGAATCACCTGGGAATCACGTGTTAATCACGAGGGAATCACATGGGAATCACGTGGGAATGATGTGTCAATCACGTAGGAATCACGTGGGAATCACGTGTCAATCACGTGGGAATCACTTGGGAATCACGTTGGAATCATGTGTCAATCACTTGGGAATAACGTGGGAATCACGTGATAATCACGTGGGAATCACGTGTCAATCACGTGGGAATTACGTGAGAATCACATGGGAATCACGTGGGAATCACGTGTCAATCACCTGGGAATCAGTGGGAATCATGCGTCAATCACGTGGGAATCATGTGGGAGTCACGTGGGAATAACGTGGGAATCAAGTCGGAATCACGTGGGTATATCGTGTCAATCACGTGGGAGTCATGTGGGAGTCACGTGTCAATCACGATGGAATCACGTGGTAATCAAGTTGTGATCATGCGTTTATCACGTGGGATTCAAGTGTCAATCACGAGGGAATCACGTGGGAATCACGTGTTAATCATGTGGGAATCACTTGGGAATCACGTATCAATCACGTGGGAATATCGTGGGAATCACATTTAATCACGTGGAAATCACATGGGAATCACGTGGGATTCACGTGGGAATCACGTGTCAATCATCTAGGAATCACGTGTCAATCACGTGGGAATCACGTGGGATTCACGTGGGAATCACGTGTCAATCATCTAGGAATCACGTGTCAATCACGTGGGAATAACGTGGGAATCACCTGGTAATCACGTAGGAATCACGTGGGAATAACGTGTCAATCACGTGGGAATCATGTGGGAATCACGTGTCAATCACGAGGGAATCACGTAGTAATCACGTGTCAATCACGTGGGCATCACATGGGTATCACACGGGAATCATTTGGGAATGACGTTTCAATCACGTTGGAATCACGTGGGAATCACTTTTGAATCACGTGGGAATCACGTGTCAATCATGTGGGAAACACGTTTCAATCCCGTGGGAATCAGGTGGGAATCACGTGGGAATCACGTGGGAATCACGAGGGAATCACGTGTCAATCACGTGGGAATCACGTGTCAATCATGTGGGAATCACTTGGGTATCACGTGGGAATCGCGTGTCAATCACGTGGGAATCACGTGGGAATCTCGTGGGAATCACGTGTCAATCACGATGGAATCACGTGGGAATCAAGTGGTAATCATGCGTCAATCACGTGGGAATCACATGGGAATCACGTGGGAATGACGTGTCAATCACGTGGGAATCACGTGGGAATCACGTGTCAATCACGTGGGAATCACAAGGAAATCACATGTCAATCACGTGGGAATCACATGTCAATCACGATGGAATCACTTGGGAATCACGTGTCAATCACGGGGGAATCACGTGGGAATCACGTGTCAATCACGGTGGAAACACGTGTGAATCACGTGTGAATCACGTGTCAATCATGTGGGAATCACGTGGGAATCATGTGGGAATCACGTGGGAATCACGTGTCAATCATGTGGGAATCACGCGGGAATCACGTGTCAATCACGTGGGAATCACGTGGGAATCACGTCGGAATCTCGTGCCAATCACGTGGGAATCACGTAGGAATCACGTGGGAATCACGTGGGAATCACGTGGGAATTACGTGGGAATCCCGAGTCAATCACGTGGGAATCCCGAGTCAATTACGTGGGAATCACGTGGGAATCACGTGGGAATCACGTGTCAATCATGTGGGAATCACGTGGGAATCACGTGTCAATCACGTGTCAATCACGTGGTAATCACGGGGGAATCACGTGGGAATCACGTGGAAATCACGTGGGAATCACGTGGGAATCACATGGGAATGACGTGTCAATCACGTGGGAATCATGTGGGAATCACGTGTCAATCACGTGGGAATCACGTGGGAAAAACGTGTCAATCACGTGGGAATCACGTGGGAATAACGTTTGAATCACGTGTCAATCATCTAGGAATCACGTGTCAATCACTTGGGAATCACGTGGGAATCACGTGGGAATCACGTGGGAATCACATGGGAATGACGTGTCAATCACGTGGGAATCACGTGGGAATCACGTGTCAATCACGTGGGCATCACGTGGGAATCACGTGGGAAACACGTGTCAATCACTTGGGAATCACGTGGGAATCACGTGTCAATCACGGTGGAATCACGTGTGAATCACGTGTGAATCACGTGTCAATCATGTGGGAATCACGTGGGAATCATGTGGGAATCACGTGGGAATCACGTGTCAATCATGTGGGAATCACGTGGGAATCACGTGTCAATCACGTGGGAATCACGTGGGAATCACGTCGGAATCTCGTGCCAATCACGTGGGAATCACGTGGGAATCACGTGGGAATCACGTGGGAATCACGTGGGAATTACGTGGGAATCCCGAGTCAATCACGTGGGAATCCCGAGTCAATCACGTGGGAATCACGTGGGAATCACGTGGGAATCACGTGTCAATCATGTGGGAATCACGTGGGAATCACGTGTCAATCACGTGTCAATCACGTGGTAATCACGGGGGAATCACGTGGGAATCACGTGGAAATCACGTGGGAATCACGTGGGAATCAC
Source organism: Muntiacus reevesi (assembly GCF_963930625.1). Lineage (NCBI taxonomy): Eukaryota > Metazoa > Chordata > Mammalia > Artiodactyla > Cervidae > Muntiacus > Muntiacus reevesi. The sequence continues at coordinate 258,642 of NW_027077798.1, forward strand.
ATGGGAGTGACGTGTCAATCCCGTGGGAATCACGTGGGAATCATGTGGGAATCACGTGGGAATAACGTGTCAATCATGTGGGAATCACGTGGGAATAACGTGGGAATCACGTGTCAATCATCTAGGAATCACGTGTCAATCACGTGGGAATCACGTGGGAATCACGTGGGAATCACGTGTCAAACATCTAGGAATCACGTGTCAATCACGTGGGAATCACGTGGGAATCAGGTGTCAATCACGTGGGAATCACGTGGGAATCACGTGGGAATCACGTGTGGATCACGTGACAATCATTTGGGAATCACGTGGGAATCACGTGTCAATCACGTGGGAATCACGTGGGAATCACGTGTCAATCACGTGGGAATCACATGTGAATAAGGTGGGAATCACGTGTCAATCATCTAGGAATCACGTGTCAATCACGTGGGAATCACGTGGGAATCACGTGGGAATCACGTGTCAAACATCTAGGAATCACGTGTCAATCACGTGGGAATCACGTGGGAATCACGTGGGAATCACGTGTCAATCATCTAGGAACCACGTGTCAATCACGTGGGAATCACGGGGGAATCACGTGTCAATCACGTGGGAGTCATGTAGGAATCTCGTGGGAATCACGTGTGGATCACGTGACAATCATTTGGGAATCACGTGGGAATCACGTTTCAATCACGTGGGAATCACTTGGGAATCACGTGTCAATCACGTGGGAATCACGTGGATTTCACGTGGGAATCTCGTGGAAATCACGGGGGAATCACGTGTCAATCATGAGGGAATCACGTGTCAATCACGTGGGAAACACGTGTCAATCACATGGGAATCACGTGTAAATCACGTGGGAATCACGTGTCAATCATGTGTCAATCACGTGGTAATCACGGGGGAATCACGTGGGAATCACGTGGGATCACGTGGGAATCATGTGACAATCATTTGTGAATCACGTGGTAATCACGTGTAAATCACGTGAGAATCACGTGGGAATCACAAGGAAATCACATGTCAATCACGTGGGAATCACATGTCAATCACGATGGAATCACTTGGGAATCACGTGTCAATCACGGGGGAATCACGTGGGAATCACGTGTCAATCACGGTGGAAACACGTGTGAATCACGTGTCAATCATGTGGGAATCACGTGGGAATCATGTGGGAATCACGTGGGAATCACGTGTCAATCATGTGGGAATCACGTGGGAATCACGTGTCATTCACGTGGGAATCACGTGGGAATCACGTCGGAATCTCGTGCCAATCACGTGGGAATCACGTGGGAATCACGTGGGAATCACGTGGGAATTACGTGGGAATCCCGAGTCAATCACGTGGGAATCCGGATTCAATCACGTGGGAATCACGTGGGAATCACGTGGGAATCACGTGTCAATCATGTGGGAATCACGTGGGAATCACGTGTCAATCACGTGTCAATCACGTGGTAATCACGGGGGAATCACGAGGGAATCACGTGGAAATCACGTGGGAATCACGTGGGAATCACATGGGAATGACGTGTCAATCACGTGGGAATCATGTGGGAATCACGTGGGAATCACGTGTCAATCACGTGGGAATCACGTGGGAAAAACGTGTAAATCACGTGGGAATCACGTGGGAACCACGTGTCAATCATCTAGGAATCACGTGTCAATCACGTGAGAATCACGTGGGAATCACGTGGGAATCACGTGGGAATCACATGGGAATGACGTGTCAATCACGTGGGAATCACGTGTCAATCACGTGGGAATCACGTGTGGATCACGTGACAATCATTTGGGAATCACGTGGGAATCACGTGTCAATCACGTTGGAATCACGTGGGAATCACGTGTCAATCACGTGTGAATCACGTGGGAATAACGTGGGAATCACGTGTCAATCATCTAGGAATCACGTGTCAATCACGTGGGAATCACCTGGGAATCACGTGGGAATCACGTGTCAATCATCTAGGAATCACGTGTCAATCACGTGGGAATCACGTGGGAATCACGTGTCAATCACGTGGGAATCACATGGGAATCACGTGGGAATCACGTGTGGATCACGTTACAATCATTTGGGAATCACGTGGGAATAACATGTCAATCACGTGGGAATCACATGGGAATCACGTGTAATCACGTGGGAGTCACGTGGATTTCACGTAGGAATCCCGTGGAAATCACGGGGGAATCACGTGTCAATCATGAGGGAAAAACGTGGGAATCACGTGGGAATCACGTGTCAATCACGTGTCAATCTCGTGGTAATCACGGGGGAATCACGTGGGAATCACGTGGAAATCACGTGGGAATCACGTGGGAATCACATGGGAATGACGTATCAATCACGTGGGAATCTTGTGGGAATCACGTGGGAATCACGTGTCAATCACGTGGGAATCACGTGGGAATAAAGTGTCAATCATGTGGGAATCACGTGGGAATAACGTTTGAATCACGTGTCAATCATCTAGGAATCACGTGTCAATCACGTGGGAATCACGTGGGAATCACGTGGGAATCACGTGTCAAACATCTAGGAATCACGTGTCAATCACGTGGGAATCACGTGGGAATCACGTGTCAATCACGTGGGAATCACGTGGGAATCACGTGGGAATCACGTGTGGATCACGTGACAATCATTTGGGAATCACGTGGGAATCACGTGTCAATCACGTGGGAATCACGTGGGAATCACGTGTCAATCACGTGGGAATCACATGTGAATAAGGTGGGAATCACGTGTCAATCATCTGGGAATCACATGTCAATCACGTGGGAATCACGTGGGAATCACGTGGGAATCACGTGTCAAACATCTAGGAATCACGTGTCAATCACGTGGGAATCACGTGGGAATCACGTGGGAATCACGTGTCAATCATCTAGGAACCACGTGTCAATCACGTGGGAATCACGTGGGAATCACGTGTCAATCACGTGGGAGTCATGTAGGAATCACGTGGGAATCACGTGTGGATCACGTGACAATCATTTGGGAATCACGTGGGAATCACGTGTCAATCACGTGGGAATCACTTGGGAATCACGTGTCAATCACGTGGGAATCACGTGGATTTCACGTGGGAATCCCGTGGAAATCACGGGGGAATCACGTGTCAATCACGTGGGAATCACGTGGCAATCACGTGGGAATGACATGTCAATCCCGTGGGAATCACGTGGGAATAAGGTGGGAATCACGTGTCACTCACGTGGGAATCACATGGGAATCACGTGGGATTCTCGTGGGAATCACGTGTAAATCACGTGTCAATCATGTGAGAATCAAGTGGGAATCACGTGGAAATCACGTGTCAATTACGTGGGAATCACGTGTCAATCACGTTGGAATCACGTGGGAATCATATGAGAATCACGAGTCAATCACGTGGGAATCAAGTGGGAATCACGTGTCAATCACGTGGGAATCACTTGGGAATCACGTGTCAATCACGTGGGAATCACGTGGATTTCACGTGGGAATCCCGTGGAAATCACGGGGGAATCACGTGTCAATCATGAGGGAATCACGTGTCAATCACGTGGGAAACACGTGTCAATCACATGGGAATCACGTGTAAATCACGTGGGAATCACGTGTCAATCATGTGTCAATCACGTGGTAATCACGGGGGAATCACGTGGGAATCACGTGGGATCACGTGGGAATCATGTGACAATCATTTGTGAATCACGTGGTAATCACGTGTAAATCACGTGAGAATCACGTGGGAATCACAAGGAAATCACATGTCAATCACGTGGGAATCACATGTCAATCACGATGGAATCACTTGGGAATCACGTGTCAATCACGGGGGAATCACGTGGTAATCACGTGGAAATCACGTGGGAATCACGTGGGAATCACAAGGAAATCACGTGTCAATCACAAGGAAATCACGTGTCAATCACGCGGGAAACACGTGTCAATCACTTGGGAATCACGCTGGAATCACCTGTCAATATCGTGGGAATCATGTGGGAATCGAGTGTCAATCAGGATGGAATTACGTGTGAATCACGTGTCAATCACGTGGGAATCACGTGGGAATCACGTGGGATTCACGTGGGAATCACGTGTCAATCACATGTCAACCATGTGAAAATCAAGTGGGAATCACGTGGAAATCACGTGTCAATCACGTGGGAATCACATGGGCATCATGTGTCAATCACGTTGGAATCACGTGGTAATCATATGGGAATCACGTGTCAATCACGTGGGAATCACGTGGGAATCACATGTCAATTACGTGGGAAAAACGTTAGAGTCACGGGGGAATCACGTGGGAGTAACGTGTCAATCACGTGGGAATCACGTGGGAATCACGTGTCAATCCCGTATGAATCACGTGTGAATCAGGTGGGAATCATGCGTCAATCACGTGGGAATCACATGGGAGTCACGTGGGAATAACGTGGGAATCACGTGGTAATCACGTAGGAATCACGTGGGAATAACGTGTCAATCACGTGGGAATCATGTGGGAATCACGTGTCAATCACGAGGGAATCACGTAGTAATCACGTGTCAATCACGTGGGCATCACATGGGTATCACACGGGAATCATTTGGGAATCACGTGTCAATCATGTTGAAATCACGTGGGAATCACTTTTGAATCACGTGGGAATCACGTGTCAATCACGTGGGAAACTCGTTTCAATCCCGTGGGAATCAGGTGGGAATCAGGTGGGAATCACGTGGGAATCACGTGGGAATCACGTGTCAATCATGTGGGAATCACTTGGGTATCACGTGGGAATCGTGTGTCAATCACGTGGGAATCACGTGGGAATCTCGTGGGAATCACGTGTCAATCACGATGGAATCACGTGGGAATCAAGTGGTAATCATGCGTCAATCACGTGGGAATCACGTGGGAGTCACGTGGGAATCACATGGGAATCACGTGGTAATCACGTGAGAATCAGGTTGGAATCACGTGTCAATAACATGGGAATCATGTGGGAATCACGTGTCAATCACGATGGAATTACGTGTGAATCACGTGGGAATCACGTGACAATCATTTGGGAATCACGTGGGAATCACGTGTTAATCACGTGGGAATCACATGGGAATCACGTGGGAATGACGTGTCAATCACGTGTCAATCACGTGGGAATAACGTTTCAATCACGTGGGAATCACGTGTCAATCATGTGGGAATCACTTGGGAATCACGTTGGAATCATGTGTCAATTACTTGGGAATCACGTGGGAATCACGTGGGAAGCACGTGGGAATCACGTGTCACTCACTTGGGAATCACATGGGAATCACGTGATAATCACGTGGGACTCACGTGTCAATCACGTGGGAATCACGTGAGAATCACGTGGGAATCACGTGGGAATCACGTGTCAATCACGTGGGAATCACGTGGGAATCACGTGGAAATCATGCGTCAATCACGTGGGAAACACGTGGGAGTCACGTGGGAATCACGTGGGAATCAAGTGGGAATCACGTGGGTATCACGTGTCAATCACGTGGGAGTCATGTGGGAGTCACGTGTCAATCATGATGGAATCACGTGGGAATCAAGTGGTGATCATGCGTCAATCACGTGGGAATCACGTGGGATTCACGTGGGCATCACGTGGAAATCACGTGTTAATCATGTGGGAATCACGTTGGAATCACGTGTCAATATCGTGTGAATCATGTGGGAATCACTTGTCAATCACGATGGAATTACGTTTGAATCACGTGGGAATCACGTGTCAATCACGTGGGAATCATGTGGGAATCACGTGTCAATCACGTGAGCATCATGTGGGCATCACGTGAGAATCATTTGGGAATCACGTGGGAATCAGGGGGGAATCACGTGGGAATCACATGTCAATCACGTGGGAATCACGTGGCAATCACGTGGGAATGACATGTCAATCCCGTGGGAATCACGTGGGAATAAGGTGGGAATCACGTGTCACTCACGTGGGAATCACATGGGAATCACGTGGGATTCTCGTGGGAATCACGTGTAAATCACGTGTCAATCATGTGAGAATCAAGTGGGAATCACGTGGAAATCACGTGTCAATTACGTGGGAATCACGTGTCAATCACGTTGGAATCACGTGGGAATCATATGAGAATCACGAGTCAATCACGTGGGAATCAAGTGGGAATCACGTGTCAATCACGTGGGAATCACTGGGGAATCACGTTGTAATCATGTGTAAATCACTTGGGAATAACGTGGGAATCACGTGTCAATCACGTGGGAATTACGTGAGAATCACGTGGGAATCACGTGGGAATCATGCGTCAATCACGTGGGAATCATGTGGGAATCTCGTGTCAATCACGATGGAATTACATGTGAATCACGTGTGAATCACGTGGGAATCACGTGGGAATCACGTAACAATCATTTGGGAATCACCTGGGAATCACGTGTTAATCACGTGGGAATCACATGGGAATCACGTGGGAATGATGTGTCAATCACGTAGGAATCACGTGGGAATCACGTGTCAATCACGTGGGAATTACGTGAGAATCACGTGGGATTCACGTGGGAATCATGTGTCAATCACGTGGGAATCATGTGGGAGTCACGTGGGAATAACGCGGGAATCAAGTCGGAATCACGTGGGTATGTCGTGTCAATCACGTGGGAGTCATGTGGGAGTCACGTGTCAATCACGATGGAATCACGTGTTAATCAAGTGGTGATCATGCGTTTATCACGTGGGAATCACGTGTCAATCACCAGGGAATCACGTGGGAATCACGTGTTAATCACGTGGGAATCACTTGGGAATCACGTATCAATCACGTGGGAATATCGTGGGAATCACATTTAATCACGTGGAAATCACATGGGAATCTCATGTCAATCAAGTTGGAATCACGTGGGAATGACGTGTCAATCACGTTGGCATCACGTGGTAATCATTTGGGAATCACGTGTCATTCACGTTGGAATCATATGGGAATCACGTGGGAATCACGTGGGAATCACGTGTCAATCACGTGGGAATCACGTGGGAATAACGGGGGAATCACGTTTCAATCCTATAGGAATCACGTGGGAATCACGTGTCAATCACGTAGGAATCACGTGTAAATCACGTGGGAATCACGTGGGAATCACGTGTCAATCACGTGGGAATCATGTGGGAATCACGTGGGAATCACGTGACAATCATTTGGGAATCACCTGGGAATCACGTGTTAATCACGAGGGAATCACGTGGGAATCACGTATGAATCACGTGGGAATCACGTGGGAATGACGTGTCAATCACGTGGGAATCACGTGGGAATCACGTGGGAATCACGTGTCAATCCCATAGGAATCACGTGGGAATCACGTGGGAATCATGTGCCAATCACGTGGGAATCACGTGGGAGTCACGTGAGAATCACGTGGGAATCACGTGGGAATCACGTGGGGATCACGTGACAATCACGTGGGAGTCATGTGGGAATCACGTGTCAATCACGATGGAATCACGTGGGAATCACGTATTAATCACGTGGGAATCACTTGGGAATCACGTGTCAATCACGTAGGAATATCGTGGGAATCACATTTAATCACGTGGAAATCACATGGGAATCTCGTGTCAATCAAGTTGGAATCACGTGGGAATGACGTGTCAATCACGTTGCCATCACGTGGGAATCATTTGGGAATCACGTGTCATTCACGTTGGAATCATATGGGAGTCACGTGGGAATCACGTGGGAATCACGTGTCAATCACGTGGGAATCACGTGGGAATAACGTGGGAATCACTTGTCAATCCCATAGGAATCCCGTGGGAATCACGTGGGAATCACGTGTCAATCACATAGGAATCACGTGTAAATCACGTGGGAATCATGTGGGAATCACATGTCAATCACGTTGGAATCATGTGGGAATCACGTGACAATCATTTGGGAATCACGTGGGAATCACGTGTCAATCCCATAGGAATCACGTGGGAATCACGTGGGAATCACGTGTCAATCACGGGGGAATCACGTGTAAATCACGTGGGAATCACGTGTCAATCACGGGGGAATCACGTGGTAATCACGTGGGAATCAGGTTTGAATCACGTGTCAATAATGTGGGAATCATGTGGGAATCACGTGTCAATCACGATGGAATTACGTGTGAATCACGTGTGAATCACGTGGGAATCACGGGGGAATCACGTGGTAAATCGTGGGAATCAGGTTCGAATCACGTGTCAAAAATGTGGGAATCATGTGGGAATCACGTGTCAATCACGATGGAATTACGTGTGAATCACGTGTGAATCACGTGGGAATCACGTGGGAATCACGTGACAATCATTTGGGAATCACCCAGGAATCACGTGTTAATCACGTGGGAATCACAAGGGAATCACGTGGGAATGACGTGTCAATCACGTAGGAATCACGTGGGAATCACTTGTCAATCACGTGGGAATCACGTGTCAATCACGTGGGAATCACTTGGGAATCACGTTGGAATCATGTGTCAATCACTTGGGAATAACGTGGGAATCACATGGGAAGCACGTGGGAATCACGTGTCAATCACTTGGGAATCACATGGGAATCACGTGATAATCACGTGGGAATCACGTGTCAATCACTTGGGAATTACGTGAGAATCACGTTGGAATCACGTGGGAATCACGTGTCAATCACGTGGGAATCATGTGGGATTCATGCGTCAATCACGTGGGAATCACGTGGTAATTACGTGTCAATGACGTGGGAATCACGTGGGAATCACGTGGGAATCACGTGAGAATCACGTGGGAATCACGTGGGAATTACGTGTCAATCACGTGGGAGTCACGTGGGAATTACGTCGGAATCTCGTGCCAATCACGTGGGAATCTCGTGCCAATCACGTGGGAATCACGTGGGAATCACGTGGGAATCTCGTGGGAATCACGAGGGAATTACGTGGGAATCACGTGTCAATCACGTGGGAATCACATGTCAATCAAGTTTGAATCACGTGGCAGTCACGTGGGAATGACATTTCAATCCCTTGGGAATCACGTGGGAATAAGGTGGGAATCACATGTCTATCACTTGGGAATCACGTGGGAATCACGTGGAAATCATGCGTCAATCACGTGGGAAACACATGGGAGTCACGTGGGAATCACGTGGGGATCAAGTGGGAATCACGTGGGTATCACGTTTCAATCATGTGGGAGTCATGTGGGAGTCACGTGTCAATCATGATGGAATCCCGTGGGAATCAAGTGGTGATCATGCGTCACTCACGTGGGAATCACGTGGGAGTCACGTGGGAATCACATGGAAATCACGTGGTAATCATGTGGGAATCACGTTGGAATCACGTGTCAATATCGTGTGAATCATGTGGGAATCACTTGTCAATCACGATGGAATTACTTTTGAATCACGTGGGAATCACGTGTCACTACGTGGCAATCATGTGGGAATCACGTGTCAATCACGTGAACATCATGTGGGCATCACGTGGGAATCATTTGGGAATCACGTGGGAATCACGGGGGAATCTCGTGGGAATCACATGTCAATCACGTGGGAATCACGTGGCAATCACGTGGGAATGACATGTCAATCCCGTGGGAATCACGTGGGAATAAGGTGGGAATCACGTGTCACTCACGTGGGAATCACATGGGAATCACGTGGGATTCTTGTGGGAATCACGTGTAAATCACGTGTCAATCATGTGAGAATCAAGTGGGAATCACGTGGAAATCACGTGTCAATTACGTGGGAATCACGTGTCAATCACGTTGGAATCACGTGGGAATCATATGAGAATCACGAGTCAATCACGTGGGAATCAAGTGGGAATCACGTGTCAATCACGTGGGAATCACTGGGGAATCACGTTGGAATCATGTGTAAATCACTTGGGAATAACGTGGGAATCACGTGTCAATCACGTGGGAATTACGTGAGAATCACGTGTCAATCACGATGGAATTACATGTGAATCACGTGTGAATCACGTGTGAATCACGTGGGAATCACGTAACAATCATTTGGGAATCACCTGGGAATCACGTGTTAATCACGAGGGAATCACATGGGAATCACGTGGGAATGATGTGTCAATCACGTAGGAATCACGTGGGAATCACGTGTCAATCACGTGGGAATCACTTGGGAATCACGTTGGAATCATGTGTCAATCACTTGGGAATAACGTGGGAATCACGTGATAATCACGTGGGAATCACGTGTCAATCACGTGGGAATTACGTGAGAATCACATGGGAATCACGTGGGAATCACGTGTCAATCACCTGGGAATCAGTGGGAATCATGCGTCAATCACGTGGGAATCATGTGGGAGTCACGTGGGAATAACGTGGGAATCAAGTCGGAATCACGTGGGTATATCGTGTCAATCACGTGGGAGTCATGTGGGAGTCACGTGTCAATCACGATGGAATCACGTGGTAATCAAGTTGTGATCATGCGTTTATCACGTGGGATTCAAGTGTCAATCACGAGGGAATCACGTGGGAATCACGTGTTAATCATGTGGGAATCACTTGGGAATCACGTATCAATCACGTGGGAATATCGTGGGAATCAGATTTAATCACGTGGAAATCACATGGGAATCACGTGGGATTCACGTGGGAATCACGTGTCAATCATCTAGGAATCACGTGTCAATCACGTGGGAATCACGTGGGATTCACGTGGGAATCACGTGTCAATCATCTAGGAATCACGTGTCAATCACGTGGGAATAACGTGGGAATCACCTGGTAATCACGTAGGAATCACGTGGGAATAACGTGTCAATCACGTGGGAATCATGTGGGAATCACGTGTCAATCACGAGGGAATCACGTAGTAATCACGTGTCAATCACGTGGGCATCACATGGGTATCACACGGGAATCATTTGGGAATGACGTTTCAATCACGTTGGAATCACGTGGGAATCACTTTTGAATCACGTGGGAATCACGTGTCAATCATGTGGGAAACACGTTTCAATCCCGTGGGAATCAGGTGGGAATCACGTGGGAATCACGTGGGAATCACGAGGGAATCACGTGTCAATCACGTGGGAATCACGTGTCAATCATGTGGGAATCACTTGGGTATCACGTGGGAATCGCGTGTCAATCACGTGGGAATCACGTGGGAATCTCGTGGGAATCACGTGTCAATCACGATGGAATCACGTGGGAATCAAGTGGTAATCATGCGTCAATCACGTGGGAATCACATGGGAATCACGTGGGAATGACGTGTCAATCACGTGGGAATCACGTGGGAATCACGTGTCACTCACGTGGTAATCACGTTTCAATCATGTGGGAATCACGTGTCAATCATGTGGGAATCACTTCGGAATCACGTTGGAATCATGTGTCAATCACTTGGGAATCACGTGGGAATCACGTGGGAAGCACGTGGGAATCACGTGTCACTCACTTGGGAATCACATGGGAATCAGGTGATAATCACGTGGGACTCACGTGTCATTCACGTGGGAATCACGTCGGAATCACGAGTCAATCACGAGGGAGTCACGTGGGAATCACGTGGGAATCCCGTGGAAATCACATGGGAATCACTTGTCAATCACGAGTGAATCACGTGGGAATCACGTGTCAATCACGTGGGAATCACGTGGGAATCAAGTGGAAATCATGCATCAATCACGTGTCAATCACGTGGGAATTACGTGAGAATCACGTGGGAATCACGTGGGAATCACGTGTCAATCACGTGGGAATCACGTGGGAATCATGCGTCAATCACGTGGGAATCATGTGGGAGTCACGTGGGAATCACGTGGGAATCAAGTCAGAATCACGTGGGTATATCGTGTCAATCACGTGGGAGTCATGTGGGAGTCACGTGTCAATCACGATGGAATCACATGGTAATCAAGTGGTGATCATGCGTTTATCACGTGGGAATCACGTGTCAATCACGAGGGAATCACGTGGGAATCACGTGTTAATCACGTGGGAATCACTTGGGAATCACGTATCAATCACGTGGGAATATCGTGGGAATCACATTTAATCACGTGGAAATCACATGGGAATCTCATGTCAATCAAGTTGGAATCACGTGGGAATGACGTGTCAATCACGTTGGCATCACGTGGTAATCATTTGGGAATCACGTGTCATTCACGTTGGAATCATATGGGAATCACGTGGGAATCACGCGTCGATCCTATAGGAATCACGTGGGAATCACGTGTCAATCACGTAGGAATCACGTGGGAATCACGTGGGAATCACGTGTCAATCACGTGGGAATCATGTGGGAATCACGTGGGAATTACGTGACAATCATTTGGGAATCACCTGGGAATCACGTGGGAATCACGTGGGAATCACGTGGGAATCACGTGGGAATGACGTGTAAATCACGTGGGAATCACGTGGGAATCACGTGGGAATCACGTGTCAATCCCATAGGAATCATGCGGGAATCACGTGGGAATTACGTGTCAATCACGTAGGAATCACGTGTAAATCACGTGGTTATCACGTGTGAATCACGTGTCAATCACGTGGGAATCACGTGGGAATCACGTGTCAATCACGTAGGAATCACGTGTAAATCACGTGGTTATCACGTGTGAATCACGTGTCAATCACGTGGGAATCACGTGGGGATCACGTGACAATCACGTGGGAGTCATGTGGGAATCACGTGTCAATCATGATGTAATCACGTGGGAATCAAGTGGTAATCATGCGTCATCCACGTGGGAATCACATGGGAATCACGTGCTAATCACGTGGGAATCACGCTGGAATCACGTGTCAATATCGTGGGAATCATGTGGGAATCGAGTGTCAATCACGATGGAATTACGTGTGAATCACGTGTCAATCACGTGGGAATCACGTGGGAATCACGTGGGATTCACGTGGGAATCACGTGTCAATCACGTGTCAATCATGTGAGAATCAAGTGGGAATCACGTGGAAATCACGTGTCAATCACGTGGGAATCACATGGGAATCACGTGGGAATCACGTGTCAATCCCATGGGTATCACGTGGGAATCACGTGGGAATCATGTGGGAATCACGTGTCAATCACGTAGGAATCACGTGTCAATCACGTGGGAATCACTTGGGAATCACGTGTCAATCACGTGGGAATCACGTGGGAATCACGTGGGAATCACGTGTGGATCACGTGACAATCATTTGGGAATCACGTGGGAATCACGTGTCAATCACGTGGGAATCACGTGGGAATCACGTGTAAATCACGTGGGAGTCACGTGGATTTCACGTGGGAATCCCGTGGAAATCACGGGGGAATCACGTGTCAATCATGTGTCAATCACGTGGTAATCACGGGGGAATCACGTGGGAATCACGTGGGATCACGTGGGAATCACGTGACAATCATTTGTGAATCACGTGGTAATCACGTGTTAATCACGTGAGAATCACGTGGGAATCACAAGGAAATCACATGTCAATCACGTGGGAATCACGTGTCAATCACGATGGAATCACTTGGGAATCACGTGTCAATCACGGGGGAATCACGTGGTAATCACGTGTCAATCATGTGGGAATCACGTGGGAATCACGTGTCAATCACGTGGGAATCACGTGGGAATCACGTGACAATCATTTGGGAATAACGTGGGATTCACGTGTCAATCACGTGGGAATCACGTGGGAATCACGTGGGAATCACGTGACAATCATTTGGGAATCACGTGGGAATCAGGTGTCAATCACGTGGGAATCACGTGGGAATCACGTGGGAATCACGTGTCAATCACGTGGTAATCACGGGGGAATCACGTGGGAATCACGTGGAAATCACGTGGGAATCACGTGGGAATCACATGGGAATAACGTGTCAATCATGTGGGAATCACGTGGGAATAACGTGGGAATCACGTGTCAATCATCTAGGAATCACGTGTCAATCACGTGGGAATCACGTGGGAATCACGTGGGAATCACGTGTCAATCATCTAGGAATCACGTGTCAATCACATGGGAATCACGTGTCAATCACGTGGGAATCACGTGGGAATCACGTGGGAATCACGTGTGGATCACGTGACAATCATTTGGGAATCACGTGGGAATCACGTGTCAATCACGTGGGAATCACGTGGGAATCACGTGTCAATCACGTGGGAATCACGTGGGAATCACGCGGGATTCACGTGTCAATCATCTAGGAATCACGTGTCAATCACGTGGGAATCACGTGGGAATCACTTGGGAATCACGTGTCAATCATCTAGGAACCACGTGTCAATCACGTGGGAATCACGTGGGAATCACGTTTCAATCACGTGGGAGTCACGTGGGAATCACGTGGGAATCACGTGTGGATCACGTGACAATCATTTGGGAATCACGTGGGAATCACGTGTCAATCACGTGGGAATCACGTGGGAATCACGTGTCAATCACGTGGGAGTCACGTGGATTTCACGTGGAAATCCCGTGGAAATCACGGGGGAATCACGTGTCAATCATGTGTCAATCACGTGGTAATCACGTGGGAATCACGTGGGAATCACGTGGGATCACGTGGGAATCATGTGACAATCATTTGTGAATCACGTGGTAATCACGTGTAAATCACGTGAGAATCACGTCGGAATCACAAGGAAATCACATGTCAATCACGTGGGAATCACGTGTCAATCACGATGGAATCACTTGGGAATCACATGTCAATCACAGGGGAATCACGTGGTAATCACGTGCAAATCACGTGGGAATCACGTGGGAATCACAAGGAAATCACATGTCAAACACAAGGAAATCACGTGTCAATCACGTGGGAAACACGTGTCAATCACTTGGGAATCACGTGGAAATCACGTGTCAATCACGGTGGAATCACGTGTGAATCACGTGTGAATCACATGTCAATCATGTGGGAATCACGTGGGAATCATGTGGGAATCACGTGGGAATGACGTGTCAATCATGTGGGAATCACGTGTCAATCACTTGGGAATCACGTGGGAATCACGTCGGAATCTCATGCCAATCACGTGGGAATCACGTGGGAATCACATGGGAACCACGTGGGAATCACGTGGGAATTACGTGGGAATCACGTGGGAATTACGTGGGAATCACGTGTCAATCACGTGGGAATCACGTGGGAATCACGTGGGAATTACGTGACAATCATTTGGGAATCACGTCGGAATCTCATGCCAATCACGTGGGAATCACGTGGGAATCACGTGGGAATCACGTGTCAATCACGTGGGAATCACGTGGGAATCACGTGGGAATTACGTGACAATCATTTGGGAATCACGGGGGAATCAGGTGTCAATCACGTGGGAATCACGTGGGAATCACGTGTCAATCACGTGTCAATCACGTGGGAATCACGTGGGAATCCCGAGTCAATCACGTGGGAATCACGTGGGAATCACGTGGGAATCACGTGTCATTCACGTGGGAATCACGAGTCAATCACGAGGGAGTCACGTGGGAATTACGTGGGAATCCCGTGGATATCACGTGGGAATCACTTGTCAATCACGAGTGAATCACGAGGGAATCACGTGTCAATCACGTGGGAATCACGTGGGAATCAAGTGGAAATCATGCATCAATCACGTATCAATCACGTGGGACTCTCGTGGGAATCTCCTGATAATCACGTGTCAATCACGTGGGAATAACGTGGGAATCACGTTTCAATCACTTGGGAATCACGTGGGATTCACGTGGGAATCACGTGTCAATCACGTGTCAATCATGTGAGAATCAAGTGGGAATCACGTGGAAATCACGTGTCAATCATGTGGGAATCACATGGGAATTACGTGGGAATCACGTGTCAATCCCATGGGTATCACGTGGGAATCACGTGGGAATCATGTGGGAATCACGTGTCAATCACGTAGGAATCACGTGTCAATCACGTGGGAATCACTTGGGAATCACGTGTCAATCACGTGGGAATCACATGGGAATCACGTGGGAATCACGTGTGGATCACGTGACAATCATTTGGGAATCACGTGGGAATCACGTGTCAATCACGTGGGAATCACGTGGGAATCACGTATCAATCACGTGGGAGTCACGTGGATTTCACGTGGGAATACCGTGGAAATCACGGGGGAATCACGAGTCAATCACGTGGGAATCACGTGTCAATCATGTGTCAATCACGTGGTAATCACGGGGGAATCACGTGGGAATCACGTGGGATCACGTGTTAATCACGTGACAATCATTTGTGAATCACGTGGTAATCACGTGTAAATCACGTGAGAATCACGTGGGAATCACAAGGAAACCACATGTCAATCACGTGGGAATCACGTGTCAATCACGGTGGAATCACTTGGGAATCACGTGTCAATCACGGGGGAATCACGTGGTAATCATGTGTAAATCACGTGGGAATCACGCGGGAATCACAAGGAAATCACGTGTCAATCACAAGGAAATCACGTGTCAATCACGTGGGAAACACGTGTCAATCACCTGGGAATCACGTGGGAATCACGTGTCAATCACGGTGGAATCACGTGTGAATCACGTGTGAATCACGTGTCAATCATGTGGGAATCACGTGGGAATAACGTGTCAATCACGTGGGAATCACGTCGGAATCTCGTGCCAATCACGTGGGAATCAAGTGGGAATCACGTGGGAATCACGTGGGAATTACGTGGGAATCACGTGTCAATCACGTGGGAATCACGTGGGAATCACGTGGGAATCACGTGACAATCATTTGGGAATCACGTGGGAATCAGGTGTCAATCACGTGGGAATCACTTGGGAATCACGAGGGAATCACGTGTCAATCACGTGGGAATCACGTGGGAATAACGTGTCAATCATGTGGGAATCACGTGGGAATAACGTGGGAATCACGTGTCAATCATCTAGGAATCACGTGTCAATCACGTGGGAATCACGTGGGAATCACGTGGGAATCACGTGTCAATCATCTAGGAATCACGTGTCAATCACGTGGACATCACGTGGGAATCACGTGGGAATCACGTATGGATCACGTGACAATCATTTGGGAATCACGTGGGAATCACGTGTCAATCACGTGGGAATCACGTGGGAATCACGTGTCAATCACGTTGGAATCACATGGGAATAACGTGGGAATCACGTGTCAATCACGTGGGAGTCACGTGGATTTCACGTGGAAATCCCGTGGAAATCACGGGGGAATCACGTGTCAATCATGTGTCAATCACGTGGTAATCACGGGGGAATCACGTGGGAATCACGTGGGATCACGTGGGAATCATGTGACAATCATTTGTGAATCACGTGGTAATCACGTGTAAATCACGTGAGAATCACGTCGGAATCACAAGGAAATCACATGTCAATCACGTGGGAATCACGTGTCAATCACGATGGAATCACTTGGGAATCACATGTCAATCACGGGGGAATCACGTGGTAATCACGTGCAAATCACGTGGGAATCACGTGGGAATCACAAGGAAATCACATGTCAAACACAAGGAAATCACGTGTCAATCATGTGGGAAACACGTGTCAATCACTTGGGAATCACGTGGAAATCACGTGTCAATCACGGTGGAATCACGTGTGAATCACGTGTGAATCACATGTCAATCATGTGGGAATCACGTGGGAATCATGTGGGAATCACGTGGGAATGACGTGTCAATCATGTGGGAATCACGTGTCAATCACTTGGGAATCACGTGGGAATCACGTCGGAATCTCATGCCAATCACGTGGGAATCACGTGGGAATCACATGGGAATCACGTGGGAATCACGTGGGAATTACGTGGGAATCACGTGTCAATCACGTGGGAATCACGTGGGAATCACGTGGGAATTATTTGACAATCATTTGGGAATCACGTCGGAATCTCATGCCAATCACGTGGGAATCACGTGGGAATCACGTGGGAATCACGTGTCAATCACGTGGGAATCACGTGGGAATCACGTGGGAATTACGTGACAATCATTTGGGAATCACGGGGGAATCAGGTGTCAATCACGTGGGAATCACGTGGGAATCACGTGTCAATCACGTGTCAATCACGTGGGAATCACGTGGGAATCACGTGGGAATCCCGAGTCAATCACGTGGGAATCACGTGGGAATCACGTGGGAATCACGTGTCATTCACGTGGGAATCACGAGTCAATCACGAGGGAGTCACGTGGGAATTACGTGGGAATCCCGTGGAAATCACGTGGGAATCACTTGTCAATCACGAGTGAATCACGTGGGAATCACGTGTCAATCACGTGGGAATCACGTGGGAATCAAGTGGAAATCATGCATCAATCACGTATCAATCACGTGGGACTCTCGTGGGAATCTCCTGATAATCACGTGTCAATCACGTGGGAATAACGTGGGAATCACGTTTCAATCACTTGGGAATCACGTGGGATTCACGTGGGAAACACGTGTCAATCACATGGGAATCACGTGTAAATCACGTGGGAATCACGTGTCAATCATGTGTCAATCACGTGGTAATCACGGGGGAATCACGTGGGAATCACGTGGGATCACGTGGGAATCATGTGACAATCATTTGTGAATCACGTGGTAATCACGTGTAAATCACGTGAGAATCACGTGGGAATCACAAGGAAATCACATGTCAATCACGTGGGAATCACATGTCAATCACGATGGAATCACTTGGGAATCACGTGTCAATCACGGGGGAATCACGTGGTAATCACGTGGAAATCACGTGGGAATCACGTGGGAATCACAAGGAAATCACGTGTCAATCACAAGGAAATCACGTGTCAATCACGCGGGAAACACGTGTCAATCACTTGGGAATCACGCTGGAATCACCTGTCAATATCGTGGGAATCATGTGGGAATCGAGTGTCAATCAGGATGGAATTACGTGTGAATCACGTGTCAATCACGTGGGAATCACGTGGGAATCACGTGGGATTCACGTGGGAATCACGTGTCAATCACATGTCAACCATGTGAAAATCAAGTGGGAATCACGTGGAAATCACGTGTCAATCACGTGGGAATCACATGGGCATCATGTGTCAATCACGTTGGAATCACGTGGTAATCATATGGGAATCACGTGTCAATCACGTGGGAATCACGTGGGAATCACATGTCAATTACGTGGGAAAAACGTTAGAGTCACGGGGGAATCACGTGGGAGTAACGTGTCAATCACGTGGGAATCACGTGGGAATCACGTGTCAATCCCGTATGAATCACGTGTGAATCAGGTGGGAATCACGTGGGAATCATGCGTCAATCACGTGGGAATCACATGGGAGTCACGTGGGAATAACGTGGGAATCACGTGGTAATCACGTAGGAATCACGTGGGAATAACGTGTCAATCACGTGGGAATCATGTGGGAATCACGTGTCAATCACGAGGGAATCACGTAGTAATCACGTGTCAATCACGTGGGCATCACATGGGTATCACACGGGAATCATTTGGGAATCACGTGTCAATCATGTTGAAATCACGTGGGAATCACTTTTGAATCACGTGGGAATCACGTGTCAATCACGTGGGAAACTCGTTTCAATCCCGTGGGAATCAGGTGGGAATCAGGTGGGAATCACGTGGGAATCACGTGGGAATCACGTGTCAATCATGTGGGAATCACTTGGGTATCACGTGGGAATCGTGTGTCAATCACGTGGGAATCACGTGGGAATCTCGTGGGAATCACGTGTCAATCACGATGGAATCACGTGGGAATCAAGTGGTAATCATGCGTCAATCACGTGGGAATCACGTGGGAGTCACGTGGGAATCACATGGGAATCACGTGGTAATCACGTGAGAATCAGGTTGGAATCACGTGTCAATAACATGGGAATCATGTGGGAATCACGTGTCAATCACGATGGAATTACGTGTGAATCACGTGGGAATCACGTGACAATCATTTGGGAATCACGTGGGAATCACGTGTTAATCACGTGGGAATCACATGGGAATCACGTGGGAATGACGTGTCAATCACGTGTCAATCACGTGGGAATAACGTTTCAATCACGTGGGAATCACGTGTCAATCATGTGGGAATCACTTGGGAATCACGTTGGAATCATGTGTCAATTACTTGGGAATCACGTGGGAATCACGTGGGAAGCACGTGGGAATCACGTGTCACTCACTTGGGAATCACATGGGAATCACGTGATAATCACGTGGGACTCACGTGTCAATCACGTGGGAATCACGTGAGAATCACGTGGGAATCACGTGGGAATCACGTGTCAATCACGTGGGAATCACGTGGGAATCACGTGGAAATCATGCGTCAATCACGTGGGAAACACGTGGGAGTCACGTGGGAATCACGTGGGAATCAAGTGGGAATCACGTGGGTATCACGTGTCAATCACGTGGGAGTCATGTGGGAGTCACGTGTCAATCATGATGGAATCACGTGGGAATCAAGTGGTGATCATGCGTCAATCACGTGGGAATCACGTGGGATTCACGTGGGCATCACGTGGAAATCACGTGTTAATCATGTGGGAATCACGTTGGAATCACGTGTCAATATCGTGTGAATCATGTGGGAATCACTTGTCAATCACGATGGAATTACGTTTGAATCACGTGGGAATCACGTGTCAATCACGTGGGAATCATGTGGGAATCACGTGTCAATCACGTGAGCATCATGTGGGCATCACGTGAGAATCATTTGGGAATCACGTGGGAATCAGGGGGGAATCACGTGGGAATCACATGTCAATCACGTGGGAATCACGTGGCAATCACGTGGGAATGACATGTCAATCCCGTGGGAATCACGTGGGAATAAGGTGGGAATCACGTGTCACTCACGTGGGAATCACATGGGAATCACGTGGGATTCTCGTGGGAATCACGTGTAAATCACGTGTCAATCATGTGAGAATCAAGTGGGAATCACGTGGAAATCACGTGTCAATTACGTGGGAATCACGTGTCAATCACGTTGGAATCACGTGGGAATCATATGAGAATCACGAGTCAATCACGTGGGAATCAAGTGGGAATCACGTGTCAATCACGTGGGAATCACTGGGGAATCACGTTGTAATCATGTGTAAATCACTTGGGAATAACGTGGGAATCACGTGTCAATCACGTGGGAATTACGTGAGAATCACGTGGGAATCACGTGGGAATCATGCGTCAATCACGTGGGAATCATGTGGGAATCTCGTGTCAATCACGATGGAATTACATGTGAATCACGTGTGAATCACGTGGGAATCACGTGGGAATCACGTAACAATCATTTGGGAATCACCTGGGAATCACGTGTTAATCACGTGGGAATCACATGGGAATCACGTGGGAATGATGTGTCAATCACGTAGGAATCACGTGGGAATCACGTGTCAATCACGTGGGAATTACGTGAGAATCACGTGGGATTCACGTGGGAATCATGTGTCAATCACGTGGGAATCATGTGGGAGTCACGTGGGAATAACGCGGGAATCAAGTCGGAATCACGTGGGTATGTCGTGTCAATCACGTGGGAGTCATGTGGGAGTCACGTGTCAATCACGATGGAATCACGTGTTAATCAAGTGGTGATCATGCGTTTATCACGTGGGAATCACGTGTCAATCACCAGGGAATCACGTGGGAATCACGTGTTAATCACGTGGGAATCACTTGGGAATCACGTATCAATCACGTGGGAATATCGTGGGAATCACATTTAATCACGTGGAAATCACATGGGAATCTCATGTCAATCAAGTTGGAATCACGTGGGAATGACGTGTCAATCACGTTGGCATCACGTGGTAATCATTTGGGAATCACGTGTCATTCACGTTGGAATCATATGGGAATCACGTGGGAATCACGTGGGAATCACGTGTCAATCACGTGGGAATCACGTGGGAATAACGGGGGAATCACGTGTCAATCCTATAGGAATCACGTGGGAATCACGTGTCAATCACGTAGGAATCACGTGTAAATCACGTGGGAATCACGTGGGAATCACGTGTCAATCACGTGGGAATCATGTGGGAATCACGTGGGAATCACGTGACAATCATTTGGGAATCACCTGGGAATCACGTGTTAATCACGAGGGAATCACGTGGGAATCACGTATGAATCACGTGGGAATCACGTGGGAATGACGTGTCAATCACGTGGGAATCACGTGGGAATCACGTGGGAATCACGTGTCAATCCCATAGGAATCACGTGGGAATCACGTGGGAATCATGTGCCAATCACGTGGGAATCACGTGGGAGTCACGTGAGAATCACGTGGGAATCACGTGGGAATCACGTGGGGATCACGTGACAATCACGTGGGAGTCATGTGGGAATCACGTGTCAATCACGATGGAATCACGTGGGAATCACGTATTAATCACGTGGGAATCACTTGGGAATCACGTGTCAATCACGTAGGAATATCGTGGGAATCACATTTAATCACGTGGAAATCACATGGGAATCTCGTGTCAATCAAGTTGGAATCACGTGGGAATGACGTGTCAATCACGTTGCCATCACGTGGGAATCATTTGGGAATCACGTGTCATTCACGTTGGAATCATATGGGAGTCACGTGGGAATCACGTGGGAATCACGTGTCAATCACGTGGGAATCACGTGGGAATAACGTGGGAATCACTTGTCAATCCCATAGGAATCCCGTGGGAATCACGTGGGAATCACGTGTCAATCACATAGGAATCACGTGTAAATCACGTGGGAATCATGTGGGAATCACATGTCAATCACGTTGGAATCATGTGGGAATCACGTGACAATCATTTGGGAATCACGTGGGAATCACGTGTCAATCCCATAGGAATCACGTGGGAATCACGTGGGAATCACGTGTCAATCACGGGGGAATCACGTGTAAATCACGTGGGAATCACATGTCAATCACGGGGGAATCACGTGGTAATCACGTGGGAATCAGGTTTGAATCACGTGTCAATAATGTGGGAATCATGTGGGAATCACGTGTCAATCACGATGGAATTACGTGTGAATCACGTGTGAATCACGTGGGAATCACGGGGGAATCACGTGGTAAATCGTGGGAATCAGGTTCGAATCACGTGTCAAAAATGTGGGAATCATGTGGGAATCACGTGTCAATCACGATGGAATTACGTGTGAATCACGTGTGAATCACGAGGGAATCACGTGGGAATCACGTGACAATCATTTGGGAATCACCCAGGAATCACGTGTTAATCACGTGGGAATCACAAGGGAATCACGTGGGAATGACGTGTCAATCACGTAGGAATCACGTGGGAATCACTTGTCAATCACGTGGGAATCACGTGTCAATCACGTGGGAATCACTTGGGAATCACGTTGGAATCATGTGTCAATCACTTGGGAATAACGTGGGAATCACATGGGAAGCACGTGGGAATCACGTGTCAATCACTTGGGAATCACATGGGAATCACGTGATAATCACGTGGGAATCACGTGTCAATCACTTGGGAATTACGTGAGAATCACGTTGGAATCACGTGGGAATCACGTGTCAATCA
Source organism: Muntiacus reevesi (assembly GCF_963930625.1). Classification (NCBI taxonomy): domain Eukaryota; kingdom Metazoa; phylum Chordata; class Mammalia; order Artiodactyla; family Cervidae; genus Muntiacus; species Muntiacus reevesi. The sequence goes on from NW_027077798.1 coordinate 282,174, forward strand.
CGTGGGAATCATGTGGGATTCATGCGTCAATCACGTGGGAATCACGTGGTAATTACGTGTCAATGACGTGGGAATCACGTGGGAATCACGTGGGAATCACGTGAGAATCACGTGGGAATCACGTGGGAATTACGTGTCAATCACGTGGGAGTCACGTGGGAATTACGTCGGAATCTCGTGCCAATCACGTGGGAATCTCGTGCCAATCACGTGGGAATCACGTGGGAATCACGTGGGAATCTCGTGGGAATCACGAGGGAATTACGTGGGAATCACGTGTCAATCACGTGGGAATCACATGTCAATCAAGTTTGAATCACGTGGCAGTCACGTGGGAATGACATTTCAATCCCTTGGGAATCACGTGGGAATAAGGTGGGAATCACATGTCTATCACTTGGGAATCACGTGGGAATCACGTGGAAATCATGCGTCAATCACGTGGGAAACACATGGGAGTCACGTGGGAATCACGTGGGGATCAAGTGGGAATCACGTGGGTATCACGTTTCAATCATGTGGGAGTCATGTGGGAGTCACGTGTCAATCATGATGGAATCCCGTGGGAATCAAGTGGTGATCATGCGTCACTCACGTGGGAATCACGTGGGAGTCACGTGGGAATCACATGGAAATCACGTGGTAATCATGTGGGAATCACGTTGGAATCACGTGTCAATATCGTGTGAATCATGTGGGAATCACTTGTCAATCACGATGGAATTACTTTTGAATCACGTGGGAATCACGTGTCACTACGTGGCAATCATGTGGGAATCACGTGTCAATCACGTGAACATCATGTGGGCATCACGTGGGAATCATTTGGGAATCACGTGGGAATCACGGGGGAATCTCGTGGGAATCACATGTCAATCACGTGGGAATCACGTGGCAATCACGTGGGAATGACATGTCAATCCCGTGGGAATCACGTGGGAATAAGGTGGGAATCACGTGTCACTCACGTGGGAATCACATGGGAATCACGTGGGATTCTTGTGGGAATCACGTGTAAATCACGTGTCAATCATGTGAGAATCAAGTGGGAATCACGTGGAAATCACGTGTCAATTACGTGGGAATCACGTGTCAATCACGTTGGAATCACGTGGGAATCATATGAGAATCACGAGTCAATCACGTGGGAATCAAGTGGGAATCACGTGTCAATCACGTGGGAATCACTGGGGAATCACGTTGGAATCATGTGTAAATCACTTGGGAATAACGTGGGAATCACGTGTCAATCACGTGGGAATTACGTGAGAATCACGTGTCAATCACGATGGAATTACATGTGAATCACGTGTGAATCACGTGTGAATCACGTGGGAATCACGTAACAATCATTTGGGAATCACCTGGGAATCACGTGTTAATCACGAGGGAATCACATGGGAATCACGTGGGAATGATGTGTCAATCACGTAGGAATCACGTGGGAATCACGTGTCAATCACGTGGGAATCACTTGGGAATCACGTTGGAATCATGTGTCAATCACTTGGGAATAACGTGGGAATCACGTGATAATCACGTGGGAATCACGTGTCAATCACGTGGGAATTACGTGAGAATCACATGGGAATCACGTGGGAATCACGTGTCAATCACCTGGGAATCAGTGGGAATCATGCGTCAATCACGTGGGAATCATGTGGGAGTCACGTGGGAATAACGTGGGAATCAAGTCGGAATCACGTGGGTATATCGTGTCAATCACGTGGGAGTCATGTGGGAGTCACGTGTCAATCACGATGGAATCACGTGGTAATCAAGTTGTGATCATGCGTTTATCACGTGGGATTCAAGTGTCAATCACGAGGGAATCACGTGGGAATCACGTGTTAATCATGTGGGAATCACTTGGGAATCACGTATCAATCACGTGGGAATATCGTGGGAATCACATTTAATCACGTGGAAATCACATGGGAATCACGTGGGATTCACGTGGGAATCACGTGTCAATCATCTAGGAATCACGTGTCAATCACGTGGGAATCACGTGGGATTCACGTGGGAATCACGTGTCAATCATCTAGGAATCACGTGTCAATCACGTGGGAATAACGTGGGAATCACCTGGTAATCACGTAGGAATCACGTGGGAATAACGTGTCAATCACGTGGGAATCATGTGGGAATCACGTGTCAATCACGAGGGAATCACGTAGTAATCACGTGTCAATCACGTGGGCATCACATGGGTATCACACGGGAATCATTTGGGAATGACGTTTCAATCACGTTGGAATCACGTGGGAATCACTTTTGAATCACGTGGGAATCACGTGTCAATCATGTGGGAAACACGTTTCAATCCCGTGGGAATCAGGTGGGAATCACGTGGGAATCACGTGGGAATCACGAGGGAATCACGTGTCAATCACGTGGGAATCACGTGTCAATCATGTGGGAATCACTTGGGTATCACGTGGGAATCGCGTGTCAATCACGTGGGAATCACGTGGGAATCTCGTGGGAATCACGTGTCAATCACGATGGAATCACGTGGGAATCAAGTGGTAATCATGCGTCAATCACGTGGGAATCACATGGGAATCACGTGGGAATGACGTGTCAATCACGTGGGAATCACGTGGGAATCACGTGTCACTCACGTGGTAATCACGTTTCAATCATGTGGGAATCACGTGTCAATCATGTGGGAATCACTTCGGAATCACGTTGGAATCATGTGTCAATCACTTGGGAATCACGTGGGAATCACGTGGGAAGCACGTGGGAATCACGTGTCACTCACTTGGGAATCACATGGGAATCAGGTGATAATCACGTGGGACTCACGTGTCATTCACGTGGGAATCACGTCGGAATCACGAGTCAATCACGAGGGAGTCACGTGGGAATCACGTGGGAATCCCGTGGAAATCACATGGGAATCACTTGTCAATCACGAGTGAATCACGTGGGAATCACGTGTCAATCACGTGGGAATCACGTGGGAATCAAGTGGAAATCATGCATCAATCACGTGTCAATCACGTGGGAATTACGTGAGAATCACGTGGGAATCACGTGGGAATCACGTGTCAATCACGTGGGAATCACGTGGGAATCATGCGTCAATCACGTGGGAATCATGTGGGAGTCACGTGGGAATCACGTGGGAATCAAGTCAGAATCACGTGGGTATATCGTGTCAATCACGTGGGAGTCATGTGGGAGTCACGTGTCAATCACGATGGAATCACATGGTAATCAAGTGGTGATCATGCGTTTATCACGTGGGAATCACGTGTCAATCACGAGGGAATCACGTGGGAATCACGTGTTAATCACGTGGGAATCACTTGGGAATCACGTATCAATCACGTGGGAATATCGTGGGAATCACATTTAATCACGTGGAAATCACATGGGAATCTCATGTCAATCAAGTTGGAATCACGTGGGAATGACGTGTCAATCACGTTGGCATCACGTGGTAATCATTTGGGAATCACGTGTCATTCACGTTGGAATCATATGGGAATCACGTGGGAATCACGCGTCGATCCTATAGGAATCACGTGGGAATCACGTGTCAATCACGTAGGAATCACGTGGGAATCACGTGGGAATCACGTGTCAATCACGTGGGAATCATGTGGGAATCACGTGGGAATTACGTGACAATCATTTGGGAATCACCTGGGAATCACGTGGGAATCACGTGGGAATCACGTGGGAATCACGTGGGAATGACGTGTAAATCACGTGGGAATCACGTGGGAATCACGTGGGAATCACGTGTCAATCCCATAGGAATCATGCGGGAATCACGTGGGAATTACGTGTCAATCACGTAGGAATCACGTGTAAATCACGTGGTTATCACGTGTGAATCACGTGTCAATCACGTGGGAATCACGTGGGAATCACGTGTCAATCACGTAGGAATCACGTGTAAATCACGTGGTTATCACGTGTGAATCACGTGTCAATCACGTGGGAATCACGTGGGGATCACGTGACAATCACGTGGGAGTCATGTGGGAATCACGTGTCAATCATGATGTAATCACGTGGGAATCAAGTGGTAATCATGCGTCATCCACGTGGGAATCACATGGGAATCACGTGCTAATCACGTGGGAATCACGCTGGAATCACGTGTCAATATCGTGGGAATCATGTGGGAATCGAGTGTCAATCATGATGGAATTACGTGTGAATCACGTGTCAATCACGTGGGAATCACGTGGGAATCACGTGGGATTCACGTGGGAATCACGTGTCAATCACGTGTCAATCATGTGAGAATCAAGTGGGAATCACGTGGAAATCACGTGTCAATCACGTGGGAATCACATGGGAATCACGTGGGAATCACGTGTCAATCCCATGGGTATCACGTGGGAATCACGTGGGAATCATGTGGGAATCACGTGTCAATCACGTAGGAATCACGTGTCAATCACGTGGGAATCACTTGGGAATCACGTGTCAATCACGTGGGAATCACGTGGGAATCACGTGGGAATCACGTGTGGATCACGTGACAATCATTTGGGAATCACGTGGGAATCACGTGTCAATCACGTGGGAATCACGTGGGAATCACGTGTAAATCACGTGGGAGTCACGTGGATTTCACGTGGGAATCCCGTGGAAATCACGGGGGAATCACGTGTCAATCATGTGTCAATCACGTGGTAATCACGGGGGAATCACGTGGGAATCACGTGGGATCACGTGGGAATCACGTGACAATCATTTGTGAATCACGTGGTAATCACGTGTTAATCACGTGAGAATCACGTGGGAATCACAAGGAAATCACATGTCAATCACGTGGGAATCACGTGTCAATCACGATGGAATCACTTGGGAATCACGTGTCAATCACGGGGGAATCACGTGGTAATCACGTGTCAATCATGTGGGAATCACGTGGGAATCACGTGTCAATCACGTGGGAATCACGTGGGAATCACGTGACAATCATTTGGGAATCACGTGGGAATCACGTGTCAATCACGTGGGAATCACGTGGGAATCACGTGACAATCATTTGGGAATAACGTGGGATTCACGTGTCAATCACGTGGGAATCACGTGGGAATCACGTGGGAATCACGTGACAATCATTTGGGAATCACGTGGGAATCAGGTGTCAATCACGTGGGAATCACGTGGGAATCACGTGGGAATCACGTGTCAATCACGTGGTAATCACGGGGGAATCACGTGGGAATCACGTGGAAATCACGTGGGAATCACGTGGGAATCACATGGGAATAACGTGTCAATCATGTGGGAATCACGTGGGAATAACGTGGGAATCACGTGTCAATCATCTAGGAATCACGTGTCAATCACGTGGGAATCACGTGGGAATCACGTGGGAATCACGTGTCAATCATCTAGGAATCACGTGTCAATCACATGGGAATCACGTGTCAATCACGTGGGAATCACGTGGGAATCACGTGGGAATCACGTGTGGATCACGTGACAATCATTTGGGAATCACGTGGGAATCACGTGTCAATCACGTGGGAATCACGTGGGAATCACGTGTCAATCACGTGGGAATCACGTGGGAATCACGCGGGATTCACGTGTCAATCATCTAGGAATCACGTGTCAATCACGTGGGAATCACGTGGGAATCACTTGGGAATCACGTGTCAATCATCTAGGAACCACGTGTCAATCACGTGGGAATCACGTGGGAATCACGTTTCAATCACGTGGGAGTCACGTGGGAATCACGTGGGAATCACGTGTGGATCACGTGACAATCATTTGGGAATCACGTGGGAATCACGTGTCAATCACGTGGGAATCACGTGGGAATCACGTGTCAATCACGTGGGAGTCACGTGGATTTCACGTGGAAATCCCGTGGAAATCACGGGGGAATCACGTGTCAATCATGTGTCAATCACGTGGTAATCACGTGGGAATCATGTGTGAATCACGTGTCAATCACATGTCAATCACGTGGGAATCACGTGTCAATCACGTGGGAATCACGTGGGAATCATGTGGGAATCACGTGTCAATCACGTGGAAATCACGTGTCAATCACGTGGGAATCACGTGTCAATCACCTGGGAATCACGTGGGAATCACGTGTCAATCACGGTGGAATCACGTGTGAATCTCGTGTGAATCACGTGTCAATCACGGTGGAAACACGTGTGAATGACGTGTGAATCACGTGTCAATCATGTGGGAATCACGTGGGAATCATGTGGGAATCACGTGGGAATAACGTGTCAATCATGTGGGAATCACGTGGGAATAACGTGGGAATCACGTGTCAATCATCTAAGAATCACGTGTCAATCACGTGGGAATCACGTGGGAATCACGTGGGAATCACGTGTCAAACATCTAGGAATCACGTGTCAATCACGTGGGAATCACGTGGGAATCATGTGTCAATCATGTGGGAATCACGTGGGAATCACGTGGGAATCACGTGTGGATCACGTGACAATCATTTGGGAATCACGTGGGAATCACGTGTCAATCACGTGGGAATCACGTGGGAATCACGTGTCAATCACGTGGGAATCACGTGGGAATCACGTGGGAATCACGTGTGGATCACGTGACAATCATTTGGGAATCACGTGGGAATCACGTGTCAATCACGTGGGAATCACGTGGGAATCACGTGTCAATCACGTGGGAATCACATGTGAATAAGGTGGGAATCACGTGTCAATCATCTAGGAATCACGTGTCAATCACGTGGGAATCACGTGGGAATCACGTGGGAATCACGTGTCAAACATCTAGGAATCACGTGTCAATCACGTGGGAATCACGTGGGAATCACGTGGGAATCACGTGTCAATCATCTAGGAACCACGTGTCAATCACGTGGGAATCACGTGGGAATCACGTATCAATCACGTGGGAGTCATGTAGGAATCACGTGGGAATCACGTGTGGATCACGTGACAATCATTTGGGAATCACGTGGGAATCACGTGTCAATCACGTGGGAATCACTTGGGAATCATGTGTCAATCACGTGGGAATCACGTGGATTTCACGTGGGAATCCCGTGGAAATCACGGGGGAATCACGTGTCAATCATGAGGGAATCACGTGTCAATCACGTGGGAAACACGTGTCAATCACATGGGAATCACGTGTAAATCACGTGGGAATCACGTGTCAATCATGTGTCAATCACGTGGTAATCACGGGGGAATCACGTGGGAATCACGTGGGATCACGTGGGAATCATGTGACAATCATTTGTGAATCACGTGGTAATCACGTGTAAATCACGTGAGAATCACGTGGGAATCACAAGGAAATCACATGTCAATCACGTGGGAATCACATGTCAATCACGATGGAATCACTTGGGAATCACGTGTCAATCACGGGGGAATCACGTGGGAATCACGTGTCAATCACGGTGGAAACACGTGTGAATCACGTGTGAATCACGTGTCAATCATGTGGGAATCACGTGGGAATCATGTGGGAATCACGTGGGAATCACGTGTCAATCATGTGGGAATCACGCGGGAATCACGTGTCAATCACGTGGGAATCACGTGGGAATCACGTCGGAATCTCGTGCCAATCACGTGGGAATCACGTAGGAATCACGTGGGAATCACGTGGGAATCAGGTGGGAATTACGTGGGAATCCCGAGTCAATCACGTGGGAATCCCGAGTCAATTACGTGGGAATCACGTGGGAATCACGTGGGAATCACGTGTCAATCATGTGGGAATCACGTGGGAATCACGTGTCAATCACGTGTCAATCACGTGGTAATCACGGGGGAATCACGTGGGAATCACGTGGAAATCACGTGGGAATCACGTGGGAATCACATGGGAATGACGTGTCAATCACGTGGGAATCATGTGGGAATCACGTGTCAATCACGTGGGAATCACGTGGGAAAAACGTGTCAATCACGTGGGAATCACGTGGGAATAACGTTTGAATCACGTGTCAATCATCTAGGAATCACGTGTCAATCACTTGGGAATCACGTGGGAATCACGTGGGAATCACGTGGGAATCACATGGGAATGACGTGTCAATCACGTGGGAATCACGTGGGAATCACGTGTCAATCACGTGGGCATCACGTGGGAATCACGTGGGAAACACGTGTCAATCACTTGGGAATCACGTGGGAATCACGTGTCAATCACGGTGGAATCACGTGTGAATCACGTGTGAATCACGTGTCAATCATGTGGGAATCACGTGGGAATCATGTGGGAATCACGTGGGAATCACGTGTCAATCATGTGGGAATCACGTGGGAATCACGTGTCAATCACGTGGGAATCACGTGGGAATCACGTCGGAATCTCGTGCCAATCACGTGGGAATCACGTGGGAATCACGTGGGAATCACGTGGGAATCACGTGGGAATTACGTGGGAATCCCGAGTCAATCACGTGGGAATCCCGAGTCAATCACGTGGGAATCACGTGGGAATCACGTGGGAATCACGTGTCAATCATGTGGGAATCACGTGGGAATCACGTGTCAATCACGTGTCAATCACGTGGTAATCACGGGGGAATCACGTGGGAATCACGTGGAAATCACGTGGGAATCACGTGGGAATCACATGGGAGTGACGTGTCAATCCCGTGGGAATCACGTGGGAATCATGTGGGAATCACGTGGGAATAACGTGTCAATCATGTGGGAATCACGTGGGAATAACGTGGGAATCACGTGTCAATCATCTAGGAATCACGTGTCAATCACGTGGGAATCACGTGGGAATCACGTGGGAATCACGTGTCAAACATCTAGGAATCACGTGTCAATCACGTGGGAATCACGTGGGAATCAGGTGTCAATCACGTGGGAATCACGTGGGAATCACGTGGGAATCACGTGTGGATCACGTGACAATCATTTGGGAATCACGTGGAATCACGTGTCAATCACGTGGGAATCACGTGGGAATCACGTGTCAATCACGTGGGAATCACATGTGAATAAGGTGGGAATCACGTGTCAATCATCTAGGAATCACGTGTCAATCACGTGGGAATCACGTGGGAATCACGTGGGAATCACGTGTCAAACATCTAGGAATCACGTGTCAATCACGTGGGAATCACGTGGGAATCACGTGGGAATCACGTGTCAATCATCTAGGAACCACGTGTCAATCACGTGGGAATCACGGGGGAATCACGTGTCAATCACGTGGGAGTCATGTAGGAATCTCGTGGGAATCACGTGTGGATCACGTGACAATCATTTGGGAATCACGTGGGAATCACGTTTCAATCACGTGTGAATCACTTGGGAATCACGTGTCAATCACGTGGGAATCACGTGGATTTCACGTGGGAATCTCGTGGAAATCACGGGGGAATCACGTGTCAATCATGAGGGAATCACGTGTCAATCACGTGGGAAACACGTGTCAATCACATGGGAATCACGTGTAAATCACGTGGGAATCACGTGTCAATCATGTGTCAATCACGTGGTAATCACGGGGGAATCACGTGGGAATCACGTGGGATCACGTGGGAATCATGTGACAATCATTTGTGAATCACGTGGTAATCACGTGTAAATCACGTGAGAATCACGTGGGAATCACAAGGAAATCACATGTCAATCACGTGGGAATCACATGTCAATCACGATGGAATCACTTGGGAATCACGTGTCAATCACGGGGGAATCACGTGGGAATCACGTGTCAATCACGGTGGAAACACGTGTGAATCACGTGTCAATCATGTGGGAATCACGTGGGAATCATGTGGGAATCACGTGGGAATCACGTGTCAATCATGTGGGAATCACGTGGGAATCACGTGTCATTCACGTGGGAATCACGTGGGAATCACGTCGGAATCTCGTGCCAATCACGTGGGAATCACGTGGGAATCACGTGGGAATCACGTGGGAATTACGTGGGAATCCCGAGTCAATCACGTGGGAATCCGGATTCAATCACGTGGGAATCACGTGGGAATCACGTGGGAATCACGTGTCAATCATGTGGGAATCACGTGGGAATCACGTGTCAATCACGTGTCAATCACGTGGTAATCACGGGGGAATCACGAGGGAATCACGTGGAAATCACGTGGGAATCACGTGGGAATCACATGGGAATGACGTGTCAATCACGTGGGAATCATGTGGGAATCACGTGGGAATCACGTGTCAATCACGTGGGAATCACGTGGGAAAAACGTGTAAATCACGTGGGAATCACGTGGGAACCACGTGTCAATCATCTAGGAATCACGTGTCAATCACGTGAGAATCACGTGGGAATCACGTGGGAATCACGTGGGAATCACATGGGAATGACGTGTCAATCACGTGGGAATCACGTGTCAATCACGTGGGAATCACGTGTGGATCACGTGACAATCATTTGGGAATCACGTGGGAATCACGTGTCAATCACGTTGGAATCACGTGGGAATCACGTGTCAATCACGTGTGAATCACGTGGGAATAACGTGGGAATCACGTGTCAATCATCTAGGAATCACGTGTCAATCACGTGGGAATCACCTGGGAATCACGTGGGAATCACGTGTCAATCATCTAGGAATCACGTGTCAATCACGTGGGAATCACGTGGGAATCACGTGTCAATCACGTGGGAATCACATGGGAATCACGTGGGAATCACGTGTGGATCACGTTACAATCATTTGGGAATCACGTGGGAATAACATGTCAATCACGTGGGAATCACATGGGAATCACGTGTAATCACGTGGGAGTCACGTGGATTTCACGTAGGAATCCCGTGGAAATCACGGGGGAATCACGTGTCAATCATGAGGGAAAAACGTGGGAATCACGTGGGAATCACGTGTCAATCACGTGTCAATCTCGTGGTAATCACGGGGGAATCACGTGGGAATCACGTGGAAATCACGTGGGAATCACGTGGGAATCACATGGGAATGACGTATCAATCACGTGGGAATCTTGTGGGAATCACGTGGGAATCACGTGTCAATCACGTGGGAATCACGTGGGAATAAAGTGTCAATCATGTGGGAATCACGTGGGAATAACGTTTGAATCACGTGTCAATCATCTAGGAATCACGTGTCAATCACGTGGGAATCACGTGGGAATCACGTGGGAATCACGTGTCAAACATCTAGGAATCACGTGTCAATCACGTGGGAATCACGTGGGAATCACGTGTCAATCACGTGGGAATCACGTGGGAATCACGTGGGAATCACGTGTGGATCACGTGACAATCATTTGGGAATCACGTGGGAATCACGTGTCAATCACGTGGGAATCACGTGGGAATCACGTGTCAATCACGTGGGAATCACATGTGAATAAGGTGGGAATCACGTGTCAATCATCTGGGAATCACATGTCAATCACGTGGGAATCACGTGGGAATCACGTGGGAATCACGTGTCAAACATCTAGGAATCACGTGTCAATCACGTGGGAATCACGTGGGAATCACGTGGGAATCACGTGTCAATCATCTAGGAACCACGTGTCAATCACGTGGGAATCACGTGGGAATCACGTGTCAATCACGTGGGAGTCATGTAGGAATCACGTGGGAATCACGTGTGGATCACGTGACAATCATTTGGGAATCACGTGGGAATCACGTGTCAATCACGTGGGAATCACTTGGGAATCACGTGTCAATCACGTGGGAATCACGTGGATTTCACGTGGGAATCCCGTGGAAATCACGGGGGAATCACGTGTCAATCACGTGGGAATCACGTGGCAATCACGTGGGAATGACATGTCAATCCCGTGGGAATCACGTGGGAATAAGGTGGGAATCACGTGTCACTCACGTGGGAATCACATGGGAATCACGTGGGATTCTCGTGGGAATCACGTGTAAATCACGTGTCAATCATGTGAGAATCAAGTGGGAATCACGTGGAAATCACGTGTCAATTACGTGGGAATCACGTGTCAATCACGTTGGAATCACGTGGGAATCATATGAGAATCACGAGTCAATCACGTGGGAATCAAGTGGGAATCACGTGTCAATCACGTGGGAATCACTTGGGAATCACGTGTCAATCACGTGGGAATCACGTGGATTTCACGTGGGAATCCCGTGGAAATCACGGGGGAATCACGTGTCAATCATGAGGGAATCACGTGTCAATCACGTGGGAAACACGTGTCAATCACATGGGAATCACGTGTAAATCACGTGGGAATCACGTGTCAATCATGTGTCAATCACGTGGTAATCACGGGGGAATCACGTGGGAATCACGTGGGATCACGTGGGAATCATGTGACAATCATTTGTGAATCACGTGGTAATCACGTGTAAATCACGTGAGAATCACGTGGGAATCACAAGGAAATCACATGTCAATCACGTGGGAATCACATGTCAATCACGATGGAATCACTTGGGAATCACGTGTCAATCACGGGGGAATCACGTGGTAATCACGTGGAAATCACGTGGGAATCACGTGGGAATCACAAGGAAATCACGTGTCAATCACAAGGAAATCACGTGTCAATCACGCGGGAAACACGTGTCAATCACTTGGGAATCACGCTGGAATCACCTGTCAATATCGTGGGAATCATGTGGGAATCGAGTGTCAATCAGGATGGAATTACGTGTGAATCACGTGTCAATCACGTGGGAATCACGTGGGAATCACGTGGGATTCACGTGGGAATCACGTGTCAATCACATGTCAACCATGTGAAAATCAAGTGGGAATCACGTGGAAATCACGTGTCAATCACGTGGGAATCACATGGGCATCATGTGTCAATCACGTTGGAATCACGTGGTAATCATATGGGAATCACGTGTCAATCACGTGGGAATCACGTGGGAATCACATGTCAATTACGTGGGAAAAACGTTAGAGTCACGGGGGAATCACGTGGGAGTAACGTGTCAATCACGTGGGAATCACGTGGGAATCACGTGTCAATCCCGTATGAATCACGTGTGAATCAGGTGGGAATCACGTGGGAATCATGCGTCAATCACGTGGGAATCACATGGGAGTCACGTGGGAATAACGTGGGAATCACGTGGTAATCACGTAGGAATCACGTGGGAATAACGTGTCAATCACGTGGGAATCATGTGGGAATCACGTGTCAATCACGAGGGAATCACGTAGTAATCACGTGTCAATCACGTGGGCATCACATGGGTATCACACGGGAATCATTTGGGAATCACGTGTCAATCATGTTGAAATCACGTGGGAATCACTTTTGAATCACGTGGGAATCACGTGTCAATCACGTGGGAAACTCGTTTCAATCCCGTGGGAATCAGGTGGGAATCAGGTGGGAATCACGTGGGAATCACGTGGGAATCACGTGTCAATCATGTGGGAATCACTTGGGTATCACGTGGGAATCGTGTGTCAATCACGTGGGAATCACGTGGGAATCTCGTGGGAATCACGTGTCAATCACGATGGAATCACGTGGGAATCAAGTGGTAATCATGCGTCAATCACGTGGGAATCACGTGGGAGTCACGTGGGAATCACATGGGAATCACGTGGTAATCACGTGAGAATCAGGTTGGAATCACGTGTCAATAACATGGGAATCATGTGGGAATCACGTGTCAATCACGATGGAATTACGTGTGAATCACGTGGGAATCACGTGACAATCATTTGGGAATCACGTGGGAATCACGTGTTAATCACGTGGGAATCACATGGGAATCACGTGGGAATGACGTGTCAATCACGTGTCAATCACGTGGGAATAACGTTTCAATCACGTGGGAATCACGTGTCAATCATGTGGGAATCACTTGGGAATCACGTTGGAATCATGTGTCAATTACTTGGGAATCACGTGGGAATCACGTGGGAAGCACGTGGGAATCACGTGTCACTCACTTGGGAATCACATGGGAATCACGTGATAATCACGTGGGACTCACGTGTCAATCACGTGGGAATCACGTGAGAATCACGTGGGAATCACGTGGGAATCACGTGTCAATCACGTGGGAATCACGTGGGAATCACGTGGAAATCATGCGTCAATCACGTGGGAAACACGTGGGAGTCACGTGGGAATCACGTGGGAATCAAGTGGGAATCACGTGGGTATCACGTGTCAATCACGTGGGAGTCATGTGGGAGTCACGTGTCAATCATGATGGAATCACGTGGGAATCAAGTGGTGATCATGCGTCAATCACGTGGGAATCACGTGGGATTCACGTGGGCATCACGTGGAAATCACGTGTTAATCATGTGGGAATCACGTTGGAATCACGTGTCAATATCGTGTGAATCATGTGGGAATCACTTGTCAATCACGATGGAATTACGTTTGAATCACGTGGGAATCACGTGTCAATCACGTGGGAATCATGTGGGAATCACGTGTCAATCACGTGAGCATCATGTGGGCATCACGTGAGAATCATTTGGGAATCACGTGGGAATCAGGGGGGAATCACGTGGGAATCACATGTCAATCACGTGGGAATCACGTGGCAATCACGTGGGAATGACATGTCAATCCCGTGGGAATCACGTGGGAATAAGGTGGGAATCACGTGTCACTCACGTGGGAATCACATGGGAATCACGTGGGATTCTCGTGGGAATCACGTGTAAATCACGTGTCAATCATGTGAGAATCAAGTGGGAATCACGTGGAAATCACGTGTCAATTACGTGGGAATCACGTGTCAATCACGTTGGAATCACGTGGGAATCATATGAGAATCACGAGTCAATCACGTGGGAATCAAGTGGGAATCACGTGTCAATCACGTGGGAATCACTGGGGAATCACGTTGTAATCATGTGTAAATCACTTGGGAATAACGTGGGAATCACGTGTCAATCACGTGGGAATTACGTGAGAATCACGTGGGAATCACGTGGGAATCATGCGTCAATCACGTGGGAATCATGTGGGAATCTCGTGTCAATCACGATGGAATTACATGTGAATCACGTGTGAATCACGTGGGAATCACGTGGGAATCACGTAACAATCATTTGGGAATCACCTGGGAATCACGTGTTAATCACGTGGGAATCACATGGGAATCACGTGGGAATGATGTGTCAATCACGTAGGAATCACGTGGGAATCACGTGTCAATCACGTGGGAATTACGTGAGAATCACGTGGGATTCACGTGGGAATCATGTGTCAATCACGTGGGAATCATGTGGGAGTCACGTGGGAATAACGCGGGAATCAAGTCGGAATCACGTGGGTATGTCGTGTCAATCACGTGGGAGTCATGTGGGAGTCACGTGTCAATCACGATGGAATCACGTGTTAATCAAGTGGTGATCATGCGTTTATCACGTGGGAATCACGTGTCAATCACCAGGGAATCACGTGGGAATCACGTGTTAATCACGTGGGAATCACTTGGGAATCACGTATCAATCACGTGGGAATATCGTGGGAATCACATTTAATCACGTGGAAATCACATGGGAATCTCATGTCAATCAAGTTGGAATCACGTGGGAATGACGTGTCAATCACGTTGGCATCACGTGGTAATCATTTGGGAATCACGTGTCATTCACGTTGGAATCATATGGGAATCACGTGGGAATCACGTGGGAATCACGTGTCAATCACGTGGGAATCACGTGGGAATAACGGGGGAATCACGTGTCAATCCTATAGGAATCACGTGGGAATCACGTGTCAATCACGTAGGAATCACGTGTAAATCACGTGGGAATCACGTGGGAATCACGTGTCAATCACGTGGGAATCATGTGGGAATCACGTGGGAATCACGTGACAATCATTTGGGAATCACCTGGGAATCACGTGTTAATCACGAGGGAATCACGTGGGAATCACGTATGAATCACGTGGGAATCACGTGGGAATGACGTGTCAATCACGTGGGAATCACGTGGGAATCACGTGGGAATCACGTGTCAATCCCATAGGAATCACGTGGGAATCACGTGGGAATCATGTGCCAATCACGTGGGAATCACGTGGGAGTCACGTGAGAATCACGTGGGAATCACGTGGGAATCACGTGGGGATCACGTGACAATCACGTGGGAGTCATGTGGGAATCACGTGTCAATCACGATGGAATCACGTGGGAATCACGTATTAATCACGTGGGAATCACTTGGGAATCACGTGTCAATCACGTAGGAATATCGTGGGAATCACATTTAATCACGTGGAAATCACATGGGAATCTCGTGTCAATCAAGTTGGAATCACGTGGGAATGACGTGTCAATCACGTTGCCATCACGTGGGAATCATTTGGGAATCACGTGTCATTCACGTTGGAATCATATGGGAGTCACGTGGGAATCACGTGGGAATCACGTGTCAATCACGTGGGAATCACGTGGGAATAACGTGGGAATCACTTGTCAATCCCATAGGAATCCCGTGGGAATCACGTGGGAATCACGTGTCAATCACATAGGAATCACGTGTAAATCACGTGGGAATCATGTGGGAATCACATGTCAATCACGTTGGAATCATGTGGGAATCACGTGACAATCATTTGGGAATCACGTGGGAATCACGTGTCAATCCCATAGGAATCACGTGGGAATCACGTGGGAATCACGTGTCAATCACGGGGGAATCACGTGTAAATCACGTGGGAATCACGTGTCAATCACGGGGGAATCACGTGGTAATCACGTGGGAATCAGGTTTGAATCACGTGTCAATAATGTGGGAATCATGTGGGAATCACGTGTCAATCACGATGGAATTACGTGTGAATCACGTGTGAATCACGTGGGAATCACGGGGGAATCACGTGGTAAATCGTGGGAATCAGGTTCGAATCACGTGTCAAAAATGTGGGAATCATGTGGGAATCACGTGTCAATCACGATGGAATTACGTGTGAATCACGTGTGAATCACGTGGGAATCACGTGGGAATCACGTGACAATCATTTGGGAATCACCCAGGAATCACGTGTTAATCACGTGGGAATCACAAGGGAATCACGTGGGAATGACGTGTCAATCACGTAGGAATCACGTGGGAATCACTTGTCAATCACGTGGGAATCACGTGTCAATCACGTGGGAATCACTTGGGAATCACGTTGGAATCATGTGTCAATCACTTGGGAATAACGTGGGAATCACATGGGAAGCACGTGGGAATCACGTGTCAATCACTTGGGAATCACATGGGAATCACGTGATAATCACGTGGGAATCACGTGTCAATCACTTGGGAATTACGTGAGAATCACGTTGGAATCACGTGGGAATCACGTGTCAATCACGTGGGAATCATGTGGGATTCATGCGTCAATCACGTGGGAATCACGTGGTAATTACGTGTCAATGACGTGGGAATCACGTGGGAATCACGTGGGAATCACGTGAGAATCACGTGGGAATCACGTGGGAATTACGTGTCAATCACGTGGGAGTCACGTGGGAATTACGTCGGAATCTCGTGCCAATCACGTGGGAATCTCGTGCCAATCACGTGGGAATCACGTGGGAATCACGTGGGAATCTCGTGGGAATCACGAGGGAATTACGTGGGAATCACGTGTCAATCACGTGGGAATCACATGTCAATCAAGTTTGAATCACGTGGCAGTCACGTGGGAATGACATTTCAATCCCTTGGGAATCACGTGGGAATAAGGTGGGAATCACATGTCTATCACTTGGGAATCACGTGGGAATCACGTGGAAATCATGCGTCAATCACGTGGGAAACACATGGGAGTCACGTGGGAATCACGTGGGGATCAAGTGGGAATCACGTGGGTATCACGTTTCAATCATGTGGGAGTCATGTGGGAGTCACGTGTCAATCATGATGGAATCCCGTGGGAAT